>NW_027116111.1:296731-359391 GCF_000696795.3 Halyomorpha halys | reverse complement strand
AAATATTTATATATATATATAAATAGTTGACCGTATTATTTAAAATATGAAGATGGTCAGGGTTGCAGTAAAAAAAAACAACAAAATAGTTATAACTATTTATTGTCCGACGTTTCACCCCACTTTGTAGGGCTTCATCAGGGCTGTTTAAGACGATAGGTTAAATTGACAATAAATAGCAAAGTGTTAATTTAAGTTTAGTTAATAAATACTGATCAATAAACTTCAGAAGAATTTCTTTACTCTATAAAAAAAGCAAAAAAAAAAAAAAGCTCTGGATTGGATATTAATTAATTTATTATTTAATTGAATCTATTAAAATTTCTAAATGAAGACTGTATCTCGTAAATAACAGCAAGACAGCCTTAAATTTTATTTATAATAAAATATGCTATGCTCAGCATATAAAGTCTATATGTAGTATTGAATCTACCAGAGGCAAAAAATATTCAACATAGTAATAACTACAATGACTTCTGAGATTGGAAGTAAGGTTCAAAATATCCATTAATCACAATAAATTGTTTCGTATAAATGGCAACTTAATTTAACCCATACAAAAGAAAATTTCTTACTATCATATTGATAAATCATAGGTGAATAAATAAGAACAATTAGGAACTTTATATAACTTTGATTTTATATTCCAAGATTAAAAAAAAAAAATATATTCAAGTAGTTAATGTTATTCTCATGAGACTATTCTAATAGGGTAATCTGTTTTTCTCAGAAGACTGAGATGACCTAATTCTCACATTTGTGCAAATTACTTTCTAACTTGTAGCAGATAGGTAGATAAATAATAAATACAGAACCCTTACCTCGGCTTGTGGCAACTGATCTTTGAACTCGTTCATCTTTGATTCTGTCTCATGAATAATGTTTTCAGCCTGGTTGAAGGCTTCCACTCGCTCCTTCTTAACCTTGTCCTGTTGTGCATATTGCTCTGCGTTGCGTACCATATTTTCAATTTCATCTTTGCTAAGACCACCGGAAGACTGGATAACAACTGGAATAAGAGAATTCATGTTATATATTTATTATGAAAAATTAATTTAAAAAGACTTTAAAAACAGAATTAATGTATCTTTTATCACAAATAAAAACTAAGAAAGGTATTGTTTATACTTAACGATGTAGTGTAATGTAAAATATCTGTATTTTATAACAAAATGGAAGGCTCATAAAAATGGATTATAATGGGGGAAAACCTGCTGGTGATATAAGAAAAAGTAAATTTTGAGGTATTAATTTACAAGACACCAAGGTTAAACAAAAAGTCATATACAACAGACACCAACAACCCATAATATGGTATCGATAACAGTAAAAACTATTTTTGACTGACAATTGTTATATGGTGATATGGTGTCCACAGATTTAACTACCAAGAGGTTTTAATTTTCATATGACAACACGGGATAGACTATTATGACACAATTATAAAGATATATCATTAAATATCGAACAAGATCCAAGTATAGCTTACTTTGTTGCTCCTTTCCTGTTCCCTTATCCCTTGCTGAAACGTGAACAATACCATTGGCATCAATATCGAAGGTGACTTCGATTTGTGGTACACCCCTTGGTGCTGGTGGGATACCAATCAGAGTGAATTGGCCAAGAAGTTTGTTATCGGCAGCCATTTCTCTCTCTCCTTGGTGGACTTTGATTTCGACTTGAGTTTGACCATCAGCAGCAGTTGAAAATACCTAAACAAATCAAATATATTTTGTCAATTCTTACTAACCTAGATATAGAGAAAGTGTTAATAAAATACACAACATTTTAAAAAATTGAGAGTAAGAGATACCGCGTGAGCATGCATGCACACACGTATTTTGTCATTTTTTTTTTCATTAATAGCACAACACCTCAGAGGTAGTGACAATTGGAAGAGACATCATAAATTAGAAAATCAATCCCAGAATTCTCATCATAGGCGTGTCCTTATACGTTGAATTCCACAAATTAACAGTACATGGGTTATGAACTGCAATTTTTAGTTTTATTTTTTCTAGCTTTTTATCATTAGGCTATTTTAAACCATAAAATAACAATGAAAGAGCACTGATTAAGAATATCAAATAATTAAGATATTCATTCAAGATATATATATATATATATATATATATATATATATCATATTGTGATTTACAATGAAAAATTTTAAACTTAAGTGAACAAAGAAAATTATGTGATCTATTATTTACCAATTGAATATGTAATTTTGCTTATAAAATACATCTACCATTAGTAATAGATAAAATAGTTTTCTTTGTTCTTCAAAAAAGTTTGAAATTTGTCATTATAAATGCAAATATGTTATCAAAACCTTTCCCATGGATAACAAGAGAACTTGGAAGAAGGGCAGTGGATCAACACTGTCAACTTTTAGAAATATCATTTGCTGAAATCCATAATACTGATTGCATTTATACAAATATAGAATTGTTTGAAAATAGCAACCAGCAAGATGGTGCATTTTACAAAAAGAATTTCCTGATGCAAAATGCGCTGAAACACAAAGTTTCTTGTCCGAGCAGAGGACATGCCCAGTTTGGACATGTTCACTACGTATGGTTCTGTCCTGTTTTAAGATAGGGTGTTAAATATATTTTAGAAGAAAACTTTTAATTTTGTTATAAATACAAGAATTATTAAAAAAAAAAAAAAAAAAAAAGGAAATAATACATAATAGAGAAGATCCAAGCAATTTCCTAGCATTTAAGCTGTGCTCAGTACCCAAAGTCAACATTCGACAATGTCAGAGACAAAAAATATTCAACATCATTGCACTGCTATTATAACAAAAAATAAGTCAATTAAATTGGAAGTAATATGACCGTTAACTACTAGCTTATTCAAATGGATATCTGAATAGATAAATTTGATGGTATCAAAGTGGCCTTAATTTGATCCATTTATAAAGTCATGTTATTATTTCAATAATATTTTTTTTTTTGGCCTAGACTCCCATTGGAGTCCTATACTGCCTAACCATGGTTGGGGGTCAAAGTTCTTCATTTTGTGGGACCGCAAATCAATGAAAAAGTCAACGTCCCAGGCCGGATTCGAACCGGCACCGCCAATAGACATCAAATAGGTAAGACTGTGTCTTAACCATTGAGCTATGGGCGGCCCTCAATAATGTTAATATCATTGATGTTAATAACTTGTAATCATCACCAAACCACATAACACTATAAGTTATAAAAAGAATTAGGTTAGTTAAAAAAAAAATCATTTTATTATCAAAAGGCAAATACAAGAAGGTAATTATTACCTGGCTTTTCTTAGTAGGAATAGTGGTGTTCCTTGAAATAAGCCTGGTGAAAACTCCTCCAAGAGTTTCGATACCCAATGAGAGAGGTGTGACATCAAGAAGTAATACATCTGTTACATCACCTGCCAGGACACCACCTTGAACTGCAGCTCCTACGGCGACAGCTTCGTCTGGATTTACAGCCTTCGAGGGAGATTTTCCAAAAATTTCCTGTACTGTTGCTTGGACCTGAAAAGCATAAGACAAATATATTAATTCATCATGGAAAAATAACACCATCAGTATTTATTTAGCAATGGTGGAGTGCTCAGATTGTTTTATCTTCATACAAGTCAGGGAACAAATTAGATATGTACATCATTGCAAACCTCCACAAATTAAGACATAACAAGGGGTATTCATGATCTTTGGTTTAACATGTTAAAGCGTGTTACATGGAGAAATATTTCATTCTTTTAACGTTTTAAAACAATATAACATGGTCGAGAGTATGTTGCTAGGTCTGTTAAATAAAGAAAGTCACACAACAGACCAGCTGAACTAGTCACCATTTTATTTGTTGTCATGTTAGGTTACTTGCTCGTAGTTTGTGTTAGTATTGTTTTGAATGTTTTCAAAAATAATAAAGCAATGGATGACAATAATAATAATAATGTAATGACAGTTGTTAATTAGCTCATCTTGATTCTCTTCCTCACAAGTTAGAAGATCAACAAGACACTCAGTAGCCAAACTTTTACAAAACTTCCACTTTTCACTCAATTTAGGCATGTTATAATAAATAACTTTAATCAAAACTTAGAAGTAAACAACAATAAAATGAAGTTTTGGAAGGAAAGGTTATGAAACAAATTGCTCAAAAAATCCGCTGGGAGCTCTTATGCATTTAACACAACTTTCAATAGGGCTGCTCATATTTAACATGGTAAAACATTTTACATTTAACATATCATGAATACCCCTATTATATGTATATAAAGTTTGGAGAGAAATCTTATCTTTGTTTTGTCTACATTTTTAAAACTCTAAAATTAATTTATCTAGACCTTAAAAAAAAATAAGAAACTTTATTGTTGTTCCTAAATTATATCCTTCTTAAATTAGGGGTTAAATAAATGAAACAATACCTAATTTTGAAATTCTTTGGTCTCTTACGGAGGCATATACTGACCATTACGAAAAGCTCAACACAATTAACTTTTCAATAAAGATAGGAATCTACAGCATACCCTCCCCCCCTTATGTTTGAATTATAGTAAATACATCATAATACTAAAACTATCAAATTAAATACTGAAATTTTATCAAATGAGGCAACCATACAACATACGATGATGGTGGAGTGCTCAGCTTAGTTTTTCCTCATTTTTCAGAGAACAAATTAGATCTACACATCATTACAAACCACCACCACATAAAAAAAAAAGTATAACATTGATTAATCATTAATTTTTAAATTAAAACTTTTGTAAGCATCACAAATACTAATTTATAGCAATTTAATGGAATTCCTGGGACTATCTCAAACATATTTGTCTTAATGTTAAGTCAGAGACTTTAATAAATCAATTATTTTAATAATTTTAAGCATGAATGGGTCATATATTATTGTTATTTAGAGGAACTATTCTACCAAGAAAACATGTTGGGTTACTTCGTTAACCAACCCTAAATTTATTGGTTACTTAAATTGGGTTATACAAAATTGGTGTACTTTTTTCAATTTTAGAAAATATAATCTTTAATGTTAGAAATTAAATAAATTTTATTATCATGATTAATTTTTATAAGGTAGTTTTTTAAAAAATATTTTGCTCTTAAAATAAATTTGTTTTTGTATATTCATAAATTTACTAGTATAATATACAATCTGGTTTATATTGGATTTCTTATCAATGATTTCTTTAATCGTGAATATTTAGCTACTCTTGGCTATCATAAAACATAGGATTGGTGGAGTGCTCAGATTATTTTATCCTCATGCAAGTCAGGGAACAAATTAGATCTACACATCATTGCGAATCTCCACAGTTTAATCCATAACAATAGAGAAATAAAGTTTGAACGTATCAATTTAAATTCATTAATAACTTATTTCACTAAGAAAAAAGAATAAATGTTCAAATACTATCATTAAATTATCGTATACCAATTATTCAAATGAATAGTATATATATATATATATATTTCTTACATTTAATGGGCAATCCAAAAACAGATATAGCCAGATAGATTACTAAAAACCTATTTAAAACGTGTGATGGGGATAAGGCATGGTCCTCTCCACAACTTATATCTTGACGACTGCTGAGATCATTTATTGTTTGGAACTCAATTATAAGATTTTGTGATTTTCAGCAACTGTGTTTGACGTCTAAAAATAATTTCTCGCCTATGACTTGTTACAGTTTTGTTGTTTATAGTTTGTACTGTGATTTAATTAGACATTTTTCAAGTTTTATCTGTTTATAAAATAGTTTCAAGCAACAGTTTTGTTATTGTGTGTTTGCTTTGTAATTTAATACCATAATCTTCATACATCGGAACATAAATAATTAATTACTTACGATGCTTTGATAAGAATAAATAAATGAAAAGAGAAATTTATAATTTTACAACTATTATTTAAATTGATTAAAATAACAATATACATGAATTTATTTATTGAGATTACCCTGGGCATCCTGGTCATTCCTCCAACAAGAAGAACCTCTCCAATGTCAGATTTCTTAACCTCTGCATCAGTAAGAGCTTTCTGGCAAGGAGTGGTCGTCTTCCTAATCAGTTCTCCGACAAGATTCTCAAACTTTGACCTGGTCAACTATTAAACAAATAAAGCGGTTTTAATGTGAAGAAGGGTGAGGAACATTGAAAAGTCAAGACATTTTATTAAATTATTAATTTTAGTACCTTTAGGTTCATATGTTTTGGTCCGGACTGGTCCATTGTAAGGTATGGAAGGTTGATGTCTGTCTGCAGTGAACTACTGAGCTCGATCTTAGCCTTTTCAGCAGCTTCTTTTAATCTCTGCATTGCCATCTGATCTTTGGTGACGTCAATTCCTTGCTAAAATATATAATTAAAATATTTAGACTTTAACCAAGTGGGGCCTTACATATTTTAAGGGACATCCTATGCCAATTCGGTTTGTAATTATGTTGTCCTATATAAGTAAATTTTTGTTTTTAAATACTGCAATAGTCATTGTCACAAAGTAAGATAAGCCCTCGTCTAATTCTGGGATTTTGGAGGTAGGATGAGTAGGAAAGTATTTCCGTTTAATTATTTTTTGGGATAAGATCTCTCTTCTAGAGCAATCTTTACCCTGCTGCCCTAAATCAACCAACACTGATTTAAAGGTACGATAAAAAAAGACTTTCATGGGGAGCGGGTTCATGCTGATTCCCAATTCTTCAAGCCACTTTTTTAATGTTCCTCAATATGAGTGAAACTTTTTTTTTTTTTCCGAATACTCGTGATTAGTAAATGTTTTAAAGGTATGATAAGCCTGGGTTTAATCCAGGAATTTTAGGGATGTGGAAGGTAGGGAAGTATTCCCTTATGGGTATCTTTGGTGGTATGATCTCTATCTGAGAGAGATTTTGATCCCGTCCCTGTACATCAACCAATACTCCACGTTATAAGTGAAAGGATATAAAATTTTAAACGCTATATTCTGAATTATTTCTATAATACAGATCGGAAAACCAGTTCCTCCCATTTAAATGGATATGTCTCAGTCTTGACTAAGACAATTAAGCAGGGTTCTACTATAATTAGATATTTGGATAACTTTACTGGTTCCATGTTGCCTCCAACCACCAGTACAACTAATTAATAATATGAATAAAAAAAAATTATCGTATACCAAACTCAAATATATAAGCTCTAATTAAAAACACAGAAAAAAAAAAAACAAACTATAATTCCAAATAACTAACAGCTATTTTTAACTCACATCTCTTTTGAATTCTTGAACAAGGAAATTGACGAGTGTGTTATCGAAGTCTTCACCACCAAGGAATGTGTCACCATTTGTTGATTTGACTTCAAACACTCCCTTTTGGATTTCAAGAATCGATATATCAAAGGTACCACCACCCAGATCATATACGGCAATGCTGAAATATGATAAGAAAACAATAAATAAAGAAAGGCATAACTTGTCAAAAATATAGGAACTGTATCATATGGCAGAGTAAGAGACCAAAAGTTAAGATACAGAGTAAATTGAGATATATTTACAGATGTCCAGATTGTTTGTCAGATCTCCAGCACAACACAAATGAAAGAACAGTCATTTAGGGCTTTGCTTTAACTGAATTTAAATTAAATAAATATATAAGAACAAAGGAATGAGAAAGACTTATGAAAAAATACTTTTAGTGATTTATAGTAAAATGAGCATAATTTGCTTACAACCTAAAAAAATACCTACTTCTAAACAATTCAGCTGAATTTAAATAAATATAAATCTGTAATAGATACAAAACATCAGATAGGAATCCACATTGAATAAGTATACCCAGGGTCACCATGGTCAGACTAAAAATGATGTCCATTTATTTTCTTGATGACTCCGACATGAGACCTCTAACCTGAAGCCTTTCAATTAAGCAGAAAGGACTTAATTCAAAATAAATTGTTGAATCGATTTTTTAGAAAAAAATAAATAAGTAAAACATAAATAAATAGTTTTATTAATTGTTCACAATGTACTAATTAGTTTAAATTTGATTCTTCCACTAAATAAGTTTTATCATTTCTTTCAGAAAATGTAAGCCTGAAAGTAAGAAAATAAATCCCAAGAAATTATAATGCCAGTTTAAACATCAGATTTTTTAGAAAATACTGTAACGTCTCATAAGAGTTTAAAGGTTGTTGATGGGTCTGGAGGATATAGTATAAGAGCCCAAGAGGAGAAAAAAGGCAGTTATCTCACCGCAATTTTTGATTATTTTAATAAAAGCTATGTATAATTAATAGTTAAAATTGATGAGTCTGCCACAAGTATAGGTAAGGGGGAATAAAAAATGTTATGAATAAAAAACGCGGCTGTTTCAAAGCGATAAAATAAACTAATTTTACATTCGGAGCTCTATATCTTAAAAAGTAGGAACAACACAAGAAAACCTAAGAGAATATCATTTAAAGAAGAGTAAATTTGCTAAAATATGAGCTCTAATAGAATTATTTACATTGAATAGTTTTCGAGATATAGCTTTTTAAAAAGCAACATTTCATAAAAATGTTGTATGGGACGTACTGATAGATCAGTAGTTAGTGAATTTATTTTGAAAAATTTATATCTCAAAAACCATTTGACATACAGATGTGTACATTAGCACTCAAATTAAAGCTAGTTTAATGAGCTATAAAGTATTTTATGATGTTTATCTTCGTAGAAGTAATAGTTTACACGAAATATGCTAAAATAAATTGATTTATAGTTGATTTAACTAGCTTTAATGACCGCTGGCAGACATCTGTACGTCCAATGGTTTGTGCAATGAAGTTTTTCATAAATCAAACTTACTGTCCGAACAACTATAAATCAATTTATTTTAACAAATATCATGAAAACTACTATTCCTACGAAGGTAAAGGTCATATACTTCTGTATAGTCCATTAAACTAGCTTTAATTTGATTGATAATAGACATCTGTATATCACATAGCTCAGCTCCTGAGATACAGATTTATCAAAATAAATTAACTACTAATCGTTCAGTAGATTTTTAGGAAATTTTACTTTTTAAAAAGCTATATCTGGAGAACTATTGGACGTAAATAGCTCTTTTAGTGCTAATATTTCAGAAAATTTACTCTTATTTAAACAATGTTCTCTTAGATTTTCTAGTGTTGTTGGTAGTTTTTAAGATATAGAGCCCTGAATGAAAAATTATTGTTTTTTTTAAAGGTTTTGAAACAGCCGTCATTTTGTATTCCCCCTATCTATACTTGGCAGACTCATCAATTTTGACTAGTAATTATACATAGTTTTCATTAAAGTAATCAAAAATTGGGGTGAGATAACTGCCTTTTTTTCTTCCCGGCTCTTGTACTAATACCGAAGACATTTTATTTTTATGCCTACATTGTTTTGCAGGATGAATCTCTAAATCGATAATAATTGATCATAGAGGAGAACTGACCTATATTCACATTCATAAAATTAATCTGAACTTTGATTGTTAGTTAACTGTTATTGTCATCTACACTGTGATACCTCACTAGTCCTAATAACTATTATTTATACAATTTAAGCAAATATATCAACAGATCAACCTTCTCATCCATTGTTTTGTAGGATACCTAAATAATTTTTTCAAACTTATAAGATATCCCTAGAAAGAAGAATTGATCTTTTAAAATTTAAAAATGGCATTTTTTTTTTTTTTCTCCAAACTTCTAAATACCATAGTTTAAGTGATGTCACACTGATATTTTGAGACATAAATTTGATATAAAATCCTTATACTTCACACTTCTTAAGAACAAGTTTTATGACACTTTCTGTTTGAGATCCTTATGTTTAACAACTTATAATTTAGCTTTATTTTACTCTCCAAAACTAATGGATAAAAAAAATTAATGCTTTTCACAGTGATTTACAAACTTTCAGGACAGCTGACAAAATAAAATTCAATCAAAAATTAATTATTCCTTATCATTAATAATTAAGCTCTATGTTATGAGGATATACATAACCAAATGAATGTTTTAGATGTCTATTGGTATATTTGTGGTAAAAGTTTTCAGTAAGTGCTATATATATATAATAACAAACTAAAGAAAAGAACCTAAAAAATCGTAACTTCATATTTAATCTGCTCAAATCTAAAAATCCTGTTAAAATTAACAATTTGTTGCTAATACTTTTAACACCTCAGAGGTAGTGACAAATAGGGAAAATCACAACAAATAACCTCGAGTGAGGAAATCAATTCCTTAACTCTCATCATAGGTGTTCACTTCAAAAAGGGAAGCTTCTTCAAACTACAGCCCACGAGAACCACCAATCTGCTCTATCATCGTTTATTTTGATTGCATTGTGAAATATAAAAGTAAATCATAGAAAACAATCAGATGTATTTATTTAAAAACAATATAGAATAGCAAAATGAAGAAGAGGAGAATCTAGATAATCATAACTTGATATTTAATCCACTCAGATCTATAAATCTTGTTAACACCAAGCTAATAATTCAAACACCTCAGAGGTAGTGACAAATAGGGAAAATCACAACAAATAACCTCGAGTGAGGAAATCAATTCCTTAACTCTCATCATAGGTGTTCACTTCAAGAAGGGAATCTTCTTCAAACTACAGCCCACAAGAACTAATATGCTCCATCATAGTTTATTTTAATTGCATTGCGAAATAGAGAAAATAATCAGCTGTTTTTATTTAAAACCAATTAAACAATAATGACTGACAATCATAATGAAACTGAACATTTTAACCTAAATTAATGACGAGTGTTGGTATCACATTTTAGGTCTTGTAACTTACATACATTGGAGAAGTTAGTGTAACCCTAAGGCTGAAAAGTTTGGAGATCTTGAAATATTAAGTCAAAATGATTTTCCAGTAAAAACTGAAGTATAATCTGCACTTGATGATTAACTGTTAATAACACAAATGTTAAATTATAACTTAAGACATTTAATTTCTCAAGTTGAATGTACAGACTAACTGTGTCTTGAAGTAAAATTATTTAAACTAGATATGAATAATTTGATCATTAATTGATTTAAAGAGCTTTATTGACTTTTTGTTTTTAAGTAATCGGTTACTCAATAAACAAAAATTTGGTGAACTAGATCATCATACAGCTACAGATCATACAGATAACAAAATCTCTACCACCAAAATATACTACCTATCATTACTAGGTTATTCTTAACAAACAATTTAAAAAATGTAGATATCTAACACAAAAAAGTTAGGTTTATAATAACTAAATATAATATGGGAGCACCAAATTTTATAGGCAATCAAGACTAACAATAAATTATTTGGTTTTTGCGGAATACAGTTCAGACGGCCAAGTTTATCTTCAAAATACTTCGGTAATAATTTGCGAAACCATATGGCATATCATCACAACTGCACTACTTAGTTAAGAAAAATGTAATACAACCTATATCCACGCTTTTTAAATATAAAAGAAATTTCTGAAAATGGTGAGAATATAAATAAATAAATATACCTCAGAGTAAGAAATCATATACTGAAAAATATAAACACTATTAACTAGATGAAAGTTCTGAATGCTTAGTTTATAGGTTAAATTTCTACCCAGGTCAGTTACAATTTATTTTGTTGTTGTTCCGCAAAACAAATTTAAATATTCCTCTCGTAAGGAAGGGACAGCAACCAGTACCAAAAACCACAGCTCTATGGTTCAGAAAAAAAAAAAAAACTAGCCCAAAGGCACACTGGTTCTCTTTGCTGGTACCAGGACGCTATTAATTTCGAATGCCAGCTCTTATGGCAATACAAACTACATCTTCATTACGAAAACTTTGAGTAAGTTAACATGAAATTGTTAGTTTAGCTTACAAAATATAATATAAATAGTCAATTTGGTGACTATTTATATTATATTTATAAGGATGGTAAAAAATGGTTTAGTTATCATGAACACAAGCTAATGGGAGTGTAATTGTCAAAGGGAGAGAATATTGTAGGTTTTCTTCATTACATAAGCAGTAGAAAAAAGTTACTCGAGTCAAAGCACCAGACTGCCAGAATTAATTTTAACCTTGCCTCCTACTCTGGCTAGAATAGGTTAATAATCTGTATGATGGATAACACCTCATATACAAGAAATGGTCAGGTAAAAGAAAATCCAAAACAAATTGTACAATTACTTTGAACAACAGATAATCTGCTAGTAGCAGTGAATATTTAAACAGCACATGGATTTAAAAAAGCAGTTCAGACGGCCAAGTGTATCTTCAAAAATATTCAGTCATAATTTGCGAAACCATATGGCATATCATCATAACTGCATGCAACTAAAAACCAAATTCATTGATATTGGAATAAAATACTCGAGGATCTAGATTAATCAGAAGAATAGGGGGGGACATTGATTTAAGCTTAACAGATTAATTAGGCTGCATCTTCAAAGAACTGAGAAAATAGGCAATAATATAAAATAATTCTAGGACATGAAAAAACATTTCTGCAATTGGTTAAAAGGGCAAGCTCGAAATAAAGATTGGCATATGCTGCAGTTATGGTTTGTAGACAAGCTACAATATAGGCTACATATATCTAGAGCTATTGCAAAGGGAGATTTGTCTGCCCAAAAAAAATAAATAAAATAATATAAGATTAAAAGAACTAGATAACTAAAATTAAATTTTCTTTTAATTTTAATTGTTTTGCAATTGTAAGAATTTTAAAACTAGTATGAAATTGTATAACAAGCCAGCAATAAAATTATGAATAGAGAAATTTATTAAAGTTGTTGGTACATTGATTCTACAAATTGTATTCTATTTAGAAAGTTTTGCGTTAAGTTAATATAAAGGTTAAATAAGAAAGCTGGAGCGGTGCGCAACAGACAAATTTCACTTAACACCCTCCATACATCCCCAGATTTTGTGTAGATTGGTAGGCTTGTGTTGAAATTATTGCTATTTTTGAAAAAAAGAAAAAAAAAAAATTATTTTTCAGTTATAAAAATTTATATTTCAGGATTTCTCAAGGTGGGGATAACAAACATAAATTTTGTTCCTGCCTAGAATAAAACAGTTTAGCAAAAGATAACGGAGTTGTAATGCAATCAGGAAAGATGAGGTAGCCTCAGTTTTTCTCGCTAAAATCAGATATTTTTCTATTATCTCCTTTAGTTATTCAGATAATTACTTAATATTTTGTATTTATTTATTGTTTATTATGGCTAACAATCAGAACTGCTCATTTTTATCAAATAAACAAAAATTAAAGGTACTTCAGATTCGTCATTTAAGCTCTGTCAAACTGTTTCAATGAAGACCTAGCTGGTATATACCCTTTAATTTTACATTGACATACCGAGTTTAATCAGTTAGTAATCGTTTGTTGTTTTTGAGAAAATGGATTCTCTAAAGTGGCACTTTCAGTCAATTGATTTTATCAAAAAAGTTGCTGTCACCTCTCAGGCAAATACCATTGTAAATATATAATTTCAGTTTCATAGATTTTTTTGTTTTTAAATTAGGCTGTTCACAGACACCCACCTACATGAACCAACATTTTGTGAGAAAAGGTTTTTTAGAGTCAGGAGACGTTTAAAAAAAAAAACATGCATTTTCTGTCGAAAACTCAAATTCAAAATTTTTCAGGATTGTAATACTTGTAATACTCTTGCTATACATATGTAAATGAAAGTAAAAATATAACTTCGGATGAGCTAAATATACCAGATACCTTGAAATATTGCTTCTGAAAATAGCCCTTTACTTGGGTACATATTTACAATATATTAGCAGAACACCAGCACAGTTCAGATAGTCAAGTTCATCAAGTGATATTTCTGTAATAATTTGCGAAACCATATGACATCACTTTTTATCTTCAATAACCATTAATTTGTCATATGCATTTTCTTGAGTAAAAGAAATATTGAAAATATATCAACTATTGAAATTATATCATATTATTATAAAATAATAATAAGACATGTAAGAGACAATTAGAAGCTAATGTCTTTTGATAAACTGATATATTATAATCTGTTGTACTCGATATACTTTTTGATTGTCTCGATTGAGGCTTAATTTTTTAAAAAAACCATGTCAGATCTTCATCTATGAAAAATCAGTTAGTTCCACAATTGAAATCGACTAATAACCATTTTGCATATTAACAACTTTTAATAATAAAAATAATTAAGTGATAAGTTAGAAAATAAAATATTACATCTTGTCTTCAGATTTGTCCATTCCATAGGCAAGGGCTGCAGCAGTTGGCTCGTTGATAACCCTAAGGACATTTAATCCTGAAATTTGACCAGCGTCCTTTGTAGCCTACAGTATTAAAAGCGATGTTAAAAATGGAAAAAAATAAATAAATAAAAATTTGAAGTTGGAATAAGAAACTTAAAATGCTAGCACCAATATAACTTGATATTACCTGTCTCTGAGAATCATTGAAATAGGCAGGAACAGTAATAACTGCATTCTTTACAGGAGTGTTAAGGTAACCTTCAGCAGTTTCTTTCATTTTTGCCAAAACAAAGGCACCTATTTGACTTGGAGAGTACATCTTCCCATCTGAGCCCTGAACCCAAGCATCACCATTAGAAGCCTTCACAATTTTGTATGATACTGTTTTCCTTTATGGAAAAAAAATAATAGAAATTTAAAATTAAGGTAAACAAATATAAAACATAAATATTAATAAAAGATCAATAAAAAAAAAATTTAAATTATGATATACCTAGTGAAAGCATAATTCAGTCAAAAATGATAGTGCATCCTGGGCAATACAATAGAATTTTATATTTTCAAAAACAAAACAATCTAACAAAATTGCATTTCAAAAATTAAATGGCTGAATCTTTTGCAATTATTTAAATAAGAAATCAAGATGATACAATAGTAAAGACAAAATTGTTAACTTAACTTAAAAAAAAAAAAAAAATATAGAAACAATCTGAAAATCTATAATAGACTATTTTGTCCAAAAATAAGCTAAATTGATATGTAATAGTTTCAAGTACATGCATTCAGTTCATAAACATTAATAGTATCTATACATTAGTATGTCCACTTTTGAGAAAAAGGAGTTGTGCAAGACAGTAGAGGTAGGTAGAGGTGTACTTGACTTATGCTCTTGAGTGATCGTTTGGCTATCACTATATCGAACCATCTAACCCAATAGTTCCTAACTCATAGAAGTCTGAAGGTCAATGAAACATATATTGAACCATATGTAGCACATCCTCACCTCCGCCTCCAAAGTGGCACTAAGGGAGGGCCCCTCCACAGAAAATATTAGAAAATGAGGTTGCTTAAAAGTGCAATGTACAACAATTGGGGTATTCATGATGTTGTGTTAAATGTAAAATGTTTTACCATGTTAAATGCTATAAGTAAAGGATTGTGAGCAGCTCTATGTAGTCATGCTAAATGTTAAACGCATAAGAGCTCCTAGCGGATTTTTGAGCAACTTGTTTTATAACCTTTCCTTTCAAAACTTCATCTTATTGTTTATTTATAAGTTTTCACTAAAGTAGTTTATTACAACATGTCTAAATTGAGTGAAAAGTAGAATTTGTGTAAAAGTTTAGCTACTGAGTGCATTGTTGATCTGATTGACTGTCATTACATTATTATTATTATTGTCATCCATTGCTTTATTTGTTATAAAAACATCCAAAACAATACTAACACAATCAAAACACAAACTACGAGCAAGTAACCAAACACGACAACAGATAAAATAGTGACGAACTCAGCTGGTCTGTTGCGTGACATCATTCTCCATTTAACAGACTATCAACCATGTTATATGTTGTATTGGTTAAGCATAGTAAAAGTAGGAAATATTTTTCCATTTAACACGCTTTAACATGTTAAACTAAAGATCATGAATACCCCTAATAATGAATCATCACTAAAATTTTTTTCCCAAACCCTTCCATGGCCCAAACCCAAGGCTCTCCAGCAAGCATAGTCTGCACACCATCCATTGAGAACCACCAACCTGACCTTTTAAGTATTCACTATATGTATTATGTACTGAATGGAAACAAGGGAATATATGTATGTATAAGTAAAGAACTTTAAACTAAAATCATAGACCATAACATTACATAATCACACTGTTATGTAACATTCCAGAAATGATAAGATCAGGATATTGTCCTGCAGGAGAAATAGATACAAATTAATATAAAGAAAACATATTTTTCCAAAATTTAAGAGTAGTGATATCTCGAATCAAGTAATATTCAAAATCATAAATAACTGAACATCAGAAATTATGATTAATTTAACTTAAAGGGGCTTTGTTTATGGTCTACAAAAAACAATCAACTAACCAAAGTTAAGTACATTTTATAAATAACCTTAACTTTTGAATGATGGTGAAGAATTTTTAAAACACAGGCTTAAGTCTACAAAATTCTAGCAATGTTTTTAAACCAGTCCCTAGAAATAAAAAAAATACAATAAAAGCCAACATTGATATCCGATAATTCAAATAAATATCCTTGTTTTAATATGACAGTATACTTGATTATAAAAAAAATAAACATTTTTTAAAAAATATTTATAATGATTTTTGTTTGTTAAATACCAGTTTTTATATTCCTAAACTTGTTTACCTAATTATTGATTTGTAATATTTGGTCCACTGTCGAATTTGAAAAATGTTGTAATATTAAAACTTAATATTTTCAGAATATTTTACTTATTTCATTATTATTTACATGTATATTTGCTTTAATTATGATTATAAGAATATAATCATGAATATTTGCATTATAACAGATATTTACGAATTAAAAGTATTTATTAGTATGCAGTAACATTGGGTTTTAAATTAAAATTTCAATGACTCTTAAGTGGTCCAAGTTAGATTTTAAAATGAACCACAATGGTTCATTCCAACAGTTATTTTAAAGAAACAAGATAATATTGAACACAAAATAATTTATTTTTATACATAACATGTGGCAATGTCAAAGAATATAGATGTATGACCATTGAATGCATAAGTGGTGAAAGATAAAGCTGGAGTTTTGAGATATTTAACATGCTAAAGGAAGTTTCAGGTAAGGAATTGCAGCTTTCATTGTTAACACTCAACTATTTCAAAGCATTTTAAGTTGTTTCACTCAGATAATATTTACCAATATTATTATTTTATTTCTATTTTTATAAAAATGTGTCAAGAGAATAATTACTTACATCAATTTCGCTTTCAACAAATTAGTCTATTTTCAGTGAGTTAAAACATTTGCCACACAATTATTAAATAAATATGCTACATTAGATTAATTCTAAAGGTTAACTCATCAAGAAACAATTTTTCTCAGTGAATAATTGAACACTGTTTTGATTATAATCTGAAAAAAAGGGCTATAATAGACTTTGAATTATAAGGAAACACTTGTAACCAACACAAATGACAGTAGTAATAATGAATAGAAGAGGCTAACCCAGAAATAGGAAGGATATATTCCAGATTCCATACATAACTTCTAAAACAAAACTGAAACCAAAATCAATGACATTTATCAATTAAAAGGTGGTTAACAGGCCTTTATAACCTAAAGTGAGGCAATATTTCATCATCTTCTTTCATCCATAGAATCATCTAATTATAACTCGACATGGTAAACAATATATTTTAATAATTTAATATAATACTAAATGAATATCTCGCAGTATAAAAATGATGAACTTACATGTCTTTTTTAACTTCAGCATCTTCAAATCTCCTACCTATTAGACGTTTGGTGGCATAGAATGTGTTGGCTGAGTTGGTCACTGCCTGACGCTTGGCTGGCATACCAACAAGACGCTCTCCATCTTAAATAATTGTTACATTAGGCCCAAGATAAGATAACCCAAGAAATTCTTTAGATCAATAAATATTCATAAACATCATATACCTTTGCTAAAAGCTACCACAGAAGGTGTTGTTCTAGAACCTTCCGCATTTTCAATAACTTTAGCCTGTTTACCTTCCATCACAGCGACACATGAATTGGTTGTTCCTAAATCTATACCAATAACAGTACCCCTGACACCTTCAGATCTATAATATGAGCAGAATTATTTAAGTAAATTTCATAAATAACAATAATCATAATATGTTGCAATGAAAAAGTTTTAAGCATACTTATGTTTCCTTTGGACATGACGCAACATGTGCATAACTGAAGGCTTCTGAAAGAAAATAATTACATTTTGAATACTACTAGCATGATTAAATGATTATAAATATGGTTATCACAAACTAGTTAAACACACTATCATTAATAAAATTAATTGTATAAAGAAATATATCTTTAACTAAAATTTCTAAAGTAAACCACATAAAATATTCTTCATGTTAGGACGATAAATTAGAATCAATTCACTACATCTTATCAATAATATATCGACTCTAACCAACTAAGCAAAGGAGATATTGTGATAAATTGAAAATAATGCATTCCCATAAATGAACTAGAATACTAGAACTTCATAAAGTAATTAATAAGAGGAACTATAAAGAAGTAGCTGATGACTATTTGAATGGGAATGAAAAGAAAGACAAACTAAATATAGTAATTGATCAATGAAGTTTAAAATAAGATTATAGTGCTGAGAATAATCTGAGTAACTCCTAATGAAATTTAAAAACCACAAAAACTTGAAAACAAGAAATTAAAGGTTCTCACCGGTAAGACTGAGAACCCTTTTATTACATATATTAAAAATAACATAAATACTTACGGTAAATCCATGATAGGGATTTACGAAGTGGGATGTAACCGGTGAAATCTTGGTTAAATTCAGCATTTTGTTTCTTTAGGATTAGCTTTCAAATCGTCTACACTAACTTCACGTGCAATAAGATGATGAAATCAGAAGGGTCGAGAATCAAAAGACCTCACTACGCGCATGCCCTCATTTCTGGCTTCTTAATAAAATCTTGTATCTAGAAGGTCAAATTGTAATAATTATTGCCTCTAATTCATTAAGTTAAATTTGAAAGTTTAGAAAGCATTGAAAAACATAATCTATTGTTTAATTAAAGTTTTAGACATATGTTGTAATACAAAAAATGTCACAGTTCTTTAATATTTGTAAGGTCATGACTCCAAGAATGGAAAGGTAGTTCTGAGTAACCTCAATAGATGGCAGAAGGGGCATTGTTAAATTATTGTAATTTTCCCTCCTCTTCTATTTTTTGGTGTAAAATATTTTTTTAAAAATGTTATAGCTCATTTACTTTAGTAGTATCAAGTTGTAAGTAAAGGATCTACCCATGTCATCATTTATTAATTATTACTTCAAATATTTGTGTTTCTTTTCATGCTTTTCATTTATTTTACAGAACTTGATTTACGTATTATCAATGCTAAATTGTATTCGAGGAGATGCTGGCATGGTTGATTGCATTTTCACACGACTCATTTTACTACAATCATTTTACAAACTGCCGGCAAAGAAACCTTGAAGTTACAGTAGCGGCGTCTTGCAATATTTGGCAACAGCGCATACCACGGTGTAGCATTCAAAGGTAAGCACACGTCGTGCTTTCAAAGATTAATTATTAAATCAGTAAACTGTTTGAACTTATTTATTAAATATATGTTCATTCTAATCCATACTATTACCAACTGCAACTGTTTATTACTCTATGCAAGTACAAAGAGTTGAATTTGTCACATCGGTTTCACCTTTATTTACCTATTGAGTACAGTACTATGACACAACCTGGGCTAGGTGACAACGTTCGTTCCCTGAGGCAAGAGGCCATTCCAGTGCCGCTACCGACCTCATACAACAATTCTTAATTCGCACGTCTAAGTTTTGTGTTGATATTAAAATAATTGAATTTCTTATCAATGATAGCATTGTCATGCTTGCAATTCGTTCACAATTTTTCTTTTAAGTCATTGGTCAATTGATTTAAATCAGTCACGTTGATGTTTTCAATATTTATTTTTCTCTGAGAAAAAAAAACAACAAAAAAAAAACGCGAATTTTAACTTTCTAAAGGCGTGTAGATAATGAGAAGGTCCGGATCCATTATTGTTTTCACATGGGAGGCAACGATGCGATACCAAGTCACGCCACATGACTTTGTATTCCACAATGTCGCCAGTTAAGTTTTGTGCGCTCATGAGACTGGACCCTGACTTTTTCCCCCACACACAATCCCGTCATGATAGTGCGTAGGGGTGGCCTGGTACTTTTATTGATTTTTACCGGGGTGACACTGTCAACTAAACCTGTCTTCACGATGTAAAACGGACAAAAAAAAGAACTGATGTCTGTTGTGAAATTGTTAACAACTTTATACACGATATTGTGAAAATAGTGTTTAAAAAGTGAAAGAACTATTTAACAGTGGTGTTTAATCTCAAGTGATAGTGTTTTGACTTTGAAACCGATGCGTGGCGCCGCCGTCTCTCTGTAAAAATGGCACCGATTTCAGGCTTCTCGCCCTCAAATTTTTGCAGGCGACCCAAGAAGAAAATTAGTTGACAATTATTGTGAAGCCAGTAAACACCAGGACGTCGACAAATAAGGTGGGAATTTTTCGGTTTATGTCATTAAATTATTTCATGTAAATATCACAAGTTAAACTGTATGATAGGAAAAAAAGATGCCGGTTTGGCAGGCATTTAATTTCGCTTAGTGTAACTAACTGACTTACTGTTAAATTTTTCATTATAAAACTAATCCATTAGTATGTATCGATTCTGAATTATACGTGTTGTATCGATAATGTTACCTAATATAAAAATTTTAATATTTGAGGTTGTGATAGAACTTGAAATAGCACAGCATAGTGGTGATGGGGGAGACAGAATGTGAGCATGGCTGAAGTCAAATCAGCCTCCATGTTGTTTCTGACTTTTCGCGTTTGTTTTACTCTTTGTTCAGTGTTTTTCGGTTTAAATAGTTGTTAAATTATTATTTCATTGCAAGATCTAAATTAGTTCATTCATTTTGAGCTGAATTTAGTATTTTGAATTTTTAGTGAAGTTGTTTTGACTTGCGTAGTGTTTACTTGCTGCCTTTCTTGAGAAGTTGATTTTATTTAGAAATGAGGTATAGGCTACCCAACAGGGTTCTGTTGATTTTTAAACAGGATGGACCATATATCATGGTTAATGACTGGGAAATTAATTAGTGACTTCTGTTATGATTTGTTTGTGCGTGTTTTGTGTTGTGGAGTGTTGTGCCGCCAGGACATGAAGTGTTGTATGAGTAATGTGGTTAGAAAGGCAGTCTTTCAAAACATTCTATTTTCACGTGTTTTGACAATCACAGAATGAGACAGGGACGCGGAGGCCAACGAAGCAAAAAATGTAATTTTTAAAAATTAATTCCTGTGTGACGGGGAGAAAAGTGTTAGAAATTCTCCCTTTTCACTGTTGTGCATTTGTGTTGCCAATATGAAGGCTTCTGTCATGAGAAATACTGGTACACGAAATTTTGTTATAGATTATTTGGTCCTTAGATTAACCTCCTTCTACAATATGACTTCTGTGTTTTTCCAGATAACCGCTTTTTTTCAAATTTTCATCTTAACTTGGAGCTAGGTTATGCTACAAAACCAAACAAATAGTTATGTTTTTCTTCTCTGCTTTATTCTAAAGGCTTTTTCTATTTTCTTAGCATTTAACACTATCATATATTGAATGTGCTGTGAATTCCAACATCTAAGTTTGTTTTAATATTTTTCACTATGAAGTAACTGTACCCCCGTTATCTCAAACATTAGCTCCAAACAATTTTAAATCTTTAAAACATTAAAAAACAAGTGAAATCATGCTAAAGAATCTGTTATTTTCATTGTATATGACACTATTTCTTAAGGTTGAAGCCAACTCACAAATGTTTGAACAGATTCATTACTTTATTTTGATGCTTAAGACATGTTCAGTAAATATTAAGTAGTTTACACTGATTTACATATGCTATAACTAACCTCTTATCTTTTTTTTTCTATTATCCATTAATTAGTGACTTCTTTTCTTTTTTAACATTTCTTTCCTGTTATCTTTTATTTATCTGTTTTTCTTTCTATAGTTTATGTTTTTATTTTATCATAGCTCTTAATTCTGTTTTGTTTTTGCACCATTCAAGTTTTGCGTTAATCTTCAGTGTTTTGTTAGGTTCACTATACACGTGAATCCTATATCCTATAAACTCGTTATAGTGATGAAAGACAATTTAAATTTTTTTGTGTTTAATATGTTACTTTTAAGGTGGATTTATTTACAAGTTGACAATGTTCGGTTCTAAATTACTTATTACTTGGTGGGATGAAAAGTTTCAATTTTGTTTGTTATTTTATTTTTTTAATTGTATGGTGCATAGTTTTCAGTTTCAGAATTGTTTTATTTCAATTTTCATTTATTAATTCTTGTAGATTTTTATTGTTTTTCATATGTCCTGTGTGCTTACTGAGATTAGAATCTAATTTTGGCTTTGTTTCTTTGTTTTTTAGGCTGTAACCGTCGAGTCGCACCTCCTATTTCCCTACCCGCCACACTGGAGGACCCAGGGGTGTCGTGGAAGGGCCCACCGCCTGGCGACCCTAATGCCCCCTTTAATTCAGCCCCTTCGTTTGGATCAGGGCCTCCACCTCCAGGCGGTTATCAGGGTCAATTCCAGGGTCCTCCAGCAGGATCTCCTGCTGGCTCAGGCCCATATGCCCCAGGATCCTCTACGCCCCAATATACGGCCTCCCCTGCACCCTCTGGTTCTTCGACTCCAGGCCCAGGCCCACCTCAGTTTCCCCCTCCTCCAGCTAATTCTAGCTATAATGGTCCTGGACCATTTGGCTCTCCATCTAGCTCAGGACCGAACTTTGTAGGCCGGCCAGGTTCATCAGGACCTTTCGGACCACCTGGCGGCAACCCTCATTTTGGTGGGCCTGGAGCACAGTTCGGGGGACATCAATTTGGAATGCCACCGGGTTCACCTTTTGGGCATGGACCTCTCCCAGGGCCTATTCCTGGCCACGGTATGATGCCTGGTCAAATGCCTCCTGGACCAGTTGACAGGATAGATCAGGGGTAAGTACACTTTACTATTACTTTTTCTTTTTTTGTCTTTGTTTCTCAAGATTTTTTAAATAGTGTTTACAATCGTAATAGTCGTTGGTTTCAATGTGAATCAGCTACTAAATTGTTAGTTATAATTAATTACCTTAGAGTGCAACTTAACTAAAAAATTCAACCTTTATTGACCTTTCATCTTGTTGTAATTATAATTCATGCAAATTATTGTATTTCAAAGTCATAACAGTACTAATTTGTATATATGGTGGTTAATAATTATATTGGAATCAGTAGAAGTGAATATTCATATCGTGATAGCATAGATCATTGTTAATATAGATCACTTGTATTAATTAATTATTGTTTATATCTTTTCAAGAGCTCTAGTCTGGTCTGCATTTCTTGATTTGAATTTGGTTTCTTTATGTATTTGAGTTCCTCAGAATGTTAAGTACTGTGCTTATGCTCTTTGATTAAAATTAAAGAATTAATATTTCATTTGGCTTTCCTTGCATATTTTGAAATGCGTTAATTTATACAGCTTATGGTATTAGATTATTTTTAGTACAAAGATATACATTTTTGTCTTGTAAAATTGTGTTACTTCCCTCTATGTTAGTGAGTAGGTGTAATTTTTTAAAGTATATAATTGAACTAACTGTTTCACTAAGTTTGTAAAGAGGAATTTTTGAATATTTTTTTTCAAGAAATTTTGAATTAAAACTGATGTTTCCCTCTTTTCTTTCATGAATTGAGAGGTGTGATTTTGTTATGTTTTGATTTTGTCCTTAATTTAACTTACCGTTTCATTTAGTTTGTGAAAATAAATGATTACTTTTTTATTTTCAAGAACTTTCATATTATGGCTGATGTTTCACTATTCTGTTTTGTACTTATTCTTGTCGATTTTAGATATACTTTTAGCTCAACGAAGTGCATTATTTTTTTATCGTAGAAGATAAAAAAAAAAAAAATCTCAAAAATAATGTACATAAAAAACTTAATTGTTTCATATTCACCTTGATTGACTACTATGATTTCCGTAAATATAGTTTTATTCAATTCTTTCAGTCAAAATTCTGTTGTATCAATACAATATGTAAGATTATCAATCGTAATATATAGAAAAATAATTTCTAGAAAATAAGCTCGGAATATTTTGTAGTGATAACATATAATTTTCTCTTTTGAAGTATAACTTTTTTATTCCAAAACAAAATATTTCTGATTTGTAATTTCATGAGAGTTTCGTTCAGTTAGTTAACAGTTAAAAAGTATTGTTTTCTATTATGAAAATAGGTTATAATTAATTTATTTTTTAATGAATTATAACTGCATTTTGAAAATATTTCTACCTGGTTTTTAGTTGATATTTAATTTATGTATGTAAATGTTTATCTTATATTATTGGTAGTGTAATTTATTACTTTTTTCATAGTATCTGAAACTATTTCGTGTATTTATTATTGAAATACCTATTGGATTTAGAATGGACATGTGTATGACAGCCATGACTTTCTTTAGTTGATATATATTTCATTTAATAAAAATCTTTTTTTGGTTTATATAAACATTTTTTGTTCTCCCGGATTATTTTAATCCGAATCCGAATCCACATCCTCAGCTAGATACGAAATGGTTACTGTATCTAAGGGGAAGGGGAAGGGGAGAGTTTCCAGTTGCCACGTGAACAGAGCATCCGCGTAGCTCTTTCTTTTTTACCCTCGCGTAATAATTACAGCGTAGTTGCCATGGCAACGCGGGTCCCGTGCCCCCACCGATCGGTAATGTACACTCGCTTCCCAAACCAACTTTACCCTGTTCCTCTCCTCTCTCTCTCTCCCCCCCCCCTCCCTCTTGGTATTCAAATTCAGGCCGCACTAGCTTTTGTTGGCGTGAAACTTCAAAAACATAAATTATCTAACTTATATCAAGAATCAACTAATAAGAACTAATATACATGAATTTTTGGGAAGATAGATTTTTCTCGTCAGTATACACTATCCAAAATCTTCCTATTTTTTTTTTTTTATGAAAAACTTAAAGGAAAATACGTTTAATCTTAAATACCAAACTATTTTTTAAAATGTATTTTAAGCAATTTATTATTATAAATAAATATATATTTAAAAAAAAATAAGTTTCTGCTCATAAGAAATCTTATTATTATTCTAGCAAACTTTTTTTAAATTGAATCATCATTTTGATATTCCTGTCTCATTAAAAATGATCTGTTCAGTAGTTTAAGTCAAATTACCTAAAGATGTTATGAGACTATTTTTGTGATAATACATTATAACTGAAAAAGAAAATTTATTTATTTCTACATTTACAATTATCTACAACGTTTATTTCTTTATGTGTCCTTACTGGAATTATCAGCTTTAAATGAGTTCATAAATTTAAAATAAAAATTGTGTATTAACCCTAATATTTGTGACAGATGACTAAAAAAGAGATTTCTGAGCTATGCTAGAGTGGAATATAATGAGAGGATATAATGTATGGTGTTAATAACAAAACAAAAATGAGGGTAAAAAATACAAAGGAACAAATAAATAAACATAATTTAGTTATTTAAAAGAAAAATAAATGTGTTGTAATTAAAGTATTGCGTATATTAGTATGCTGTGTGTTACAGCAACCCATTGTTTTTTGGCCTAATTGCTTCTCATTGATGAAGCATTTCTCTTTGGAATAAACAAAAAAAATAGTAATAATAATTGAAGGTTAATGTAAATAGTTCTTTTTCTTTATGGAATTAAAAGTTATTCTCTGTCCAGTATAGTTAATTGTAGCTGAAATTAAAAGAAAAATATTTTCAGCTCTGATAAAAAAAAAAAAAAAAATTAAATAAAAATGATTAATTTTTTTTCTTCAATTTTCTGGTGAATGCTCTTTTAATTTTGGGCTTATTGAGCATTTCTTCCCTCAATATTTTCCCGTAATGGCAATTGTTGTCACAGGTCTTAGAACCTAGAAAAGAATCTTTTGAGCGACAAAAGATATTTAATCTGTACATAAAAGATTAACCGACAAAAATTAACAGCAGTATGAGAGTAACAGGAATGTGCCTTGGACACTTACACAGAATGAGGATGCAGAAACGGGAAGCTGTTAAATTTTAAAAAAAATGGTTGCTTTAATTTCATATTACTGTTAAATTTTCGTAAAATCCTTAGTTTTTTAGTTGGAAGCTTAATTAAAAAAATGTTCTAATTATTGTATTTTCATTATGAAACCGGTGGCTAGCGAAATGGCAAATTTAAATTCAGATTCACTACACCAACAAACATATTAAATCGTTGAGAAATAAATGTCTATAATTTTTCTTGGAAACAATATTTTAAACCATCGATGTCGATTATTTTATAGTTCGCTATTGAGGTATTGTGGATTAAAAATATAATTTTTAAATACTTTCTTTAAAACGTCTATTCAATTTTGTATAGTATATTTATTCATCTAAAATCCGTATTTTCTGATTATAAATAATAAAAACTAGCCGAAAAATGTTCCCTGGGGCTCAAGATAAGGGATAGGATAGGAGCGTACGCAGAACGAAATAAAATGCTTGAGTAATGAATTTCTAAAAAAAGTCGTAATTTAATTCAATAATTGTATTTTGTTTATTGCCCAATTGATAAGCTTTAGGAGTAGTAAGGGGATTAACGATAACATAAATTAACAATGTAATAATTTATGCATACCGATGATAACCTAAATAATAATTAATTTTTTGTTATTATGTCTCAAAAGGGTGGACAATACACAATAAATTGTTTGTCTACATACCGAAGTTACAATAGTACAGTTTTGATTTATACGTTATTCAATCCTTACTTTACGTGTCTGTTTCTCTGCTCAGAAGATGTTTCTCGATACTCCTTGCATTCCTAAGGGCAATGGACTAACAACTACGTATCCTTAAAACAAGGTTCAGTAGCTTTTGGAAACGAATACAATTTGATTGAAAAAACTTAATAAATCACTTTTTTCGTAAAAAGTGTATGTTGAAGTTTCAACTAAAATATCAAAACAAAAAAAAAAACTACATACTTTTACCTCATCCTCGGCGTTGTTAAAAATTGTAAACTTTATTTTAGGGAAAGAAGAAATAATTAAGCGGTCGAGGTTAGTATTTGGACATAAATATGCCAATCCCCTTTGTACGATGTTTTATATGTTCAGTCAGATGAAAATTCTTAGGTTGATTTGAAACAAATAATTTAAGTGCCATATCATCACAAGATGTAGAATTTTCCACTTGAAAAATAATTTTGGAAAAAATTCGGGACAAAGGAATATAACCTTGTATTTTGGAAATTTTTAAGTGCATTTATATTTAAAAAATCAAAAAAAAAAAAAAATATTTTAGTTGAAGAATGCACGCGAAGAACACATGCATTTTTTAAAAGCGAAGGCGGTTTTTGTCTCTTGGGTTTGGTGAGAGAAGTCCCATTTCGTGTAATTTTATTCGAGGGCACCAAATCTTATTTGATGAATTATTTTTTAAATGTCTCTTGCTAGGATATAAATGAAAAGACTGTTCTACATTTCATTTTTTATCGCGTCTGACCAAGATTCTGTGATCATGTATACATTTAACTTCCATCTCTATGTTAGTTTAGCTATGTTTCTTTGATGGTTTCCTTAATTCGTCAGCAACGAATCGCTTTTTAATAGTTCGTATACGCTCATATCAAAGATCCGCTCTGTCTCGAATGCGTTCAGGCGAAAATGTGAGTTAAGAGAAAATATTATAGCTATTTATCCCCCAAAAAGTCGGATTGCTAAGTATTTGTTTGGTATAAGATGTAGGCGATAGGGGAAGGGTATCTGAGATGAAAGAGGGTCAGAATGGGAGCAACTCCACAGGCGCCTCCCGATAAGATCTCTATGTAGAGTTGATACTTGACCACCCTTTCAATTTCCTTCTTATCAAGTGATCCTCTGTTTATTCCAAGTTCCCTTTATTCATCTCCTTCTCCGGATACCTTCGCGGTATTTTAGGGACTGTTTACCGACCTGAATGTTACCTGGTCGGGTGACTTAGTGATTAGGTTCATCTCAGTTGACAGTCCTATAAATATAAAATTTCAGTTTGGAACATTTTTAGAAGGGATTGTTTTATGTTCTATTGTTATTGTTGAAATCTCGAGCCTATTTTAGATGTATTGTGCCTATTGAAAGATTTTTATTTGACCGTGTGTAATTGGTAGTAAAAAAATGGTCCGGGTGGCAATCAAAAACGTACAAAGTAGCAGTAAAATCTATTTATTATTAACGAACGTTTCGTCCCACTTGGCAGTGCTTCAACAAGGCTAAATTGGAACAACATACTAACACTGTAAGAATTATTTACTAAAAGCATATAATTTTAATTTTACTCCATTTGTTATTGTTCTGAATATTATTATTTCACTATACTCCAGTAGTACATTTTCAAATATATCGTTCATTACTATACTTGTTATTAATTATTATTCTATTCATTTATTGTTCATATCCTTTTCATTTAGGTCGTTCGTTTTTATTCTATTTGTTTATTTTTTTACAACTTTCTATTTATATGCCTATAATCTTATCTTTCATAAAATGTTTACATCTTGCTCTCTTTTAGCCCTGATGAAGCCCTGCACATTTGGGTGAAACGTTGGGTAATAATGTTGGTAGTTTTATCCGCTGCTGTATAGTACCTGCTAATTCAATTTTTCCATTTATTTATATCAATAAATTTTCATTTCCACGCCATGGAACGCGCGATGTATTTGCTAAGTACATCGCGCGAGGCCTTGAACCTCCAACGGTCTGTCGCGCCAATAAAAAAAAAAAATGAAAAAAATAAATTTTCATAACTACTATTTAGATTTAAGGTCCATTATCGGATTGTATAATTTTACTTTCGCTAAGGTATACATGAGTTATACCTTCCCTAGAGTTTTAAGAATTGAACTCGGTAGATATCAGCTATGAAAAACAAAGTTACTTATAGTAAAGTCCATTAGTGATTACTTCTGGTGTTATTTTCCAGGGCAGTTGACTTACAAATTTACAGTAAAAGGATCTTTTTTTAATGAAATATTCTCATTTATAAAAAGAAACTATTAAAAATTATTTTTTATCCGTTATTTTCCCAATCTGACGCTAGAGCTTAAAATTTACTAATTCATTTTTCTGGTGTTGATTCGCTGGAAGCGAACGGACAAACGTAAAAAACCGAATCATTCAAGGGTTTGATTTTTCTTAAGAATCAGTCATCATAATTTGTGTTCACTGTGCCGGTCTTTACTCAAATAGCTATCATGATGACTGATTCATATGAGAGATTGAATCATTAAACGATGTGATTCTTAACGTTTTTTTTTTCTGATTTTCCGCTCCGTTTGCCGTTAGCAGTAAAAAATCGTAAAAGTTTGCCTTAGATCTTCGTTCTTCTAAACCATGGAATCGTGATCTCGACGTTTCTTCTTCTTCTTCGGTTTCCTTAAATTTTCTTAGTCTTGTGGATTCTGCAGAGTCCAGTGGATAAAATTTCGGGATTCCATTGTTTCACGATTCGTAACAATCTTAACGGGTTCATCCCAGCGTCTCTCGCGGAAACAAACTTAA
Source organism: Halyomorpha halys (assembly GCF_000696795.3). Taxonomy (NCBI): domain Eukaryota; kingdom Metazoa; phylum Arthropoda; class Insecta; order Hemiptera; family Pentatomidae; genus Halyomorpha; species Halyomorpha halys. The sequence goes on along the minus strand of NW_027116111.1, from coordinate 329,748 downwards.
ATAAATAAATATTATAAAATATACATATTATTAAGATACCAATTCTGTGTTTGTTTTTTCTGATTGTCTTTTTATGACTCGTTTTGGTATATACTGTAGTCAAACGTTTTATATTGTTTTTCTCTCTATTTTTTCTCCCAAAGTTTCTCAAAAATTTAAATTTTAAACTCTCCTTCCTTTATATGAAGATATATTTATTGATATAAAAATTGACGTTGAAAAAAAAACATCGAAACCTATTTGTGTTATATAAATTCCTTTAGAAGTTGCTTATCCCGTGCCAGGGGTGCTTGAAAATTTGCTATGCAACGAAAATAAGCCTTATTATCAGTTAATCACCCGTCGTGTTTGAGGGCTATGAAGCAGAATTCGTGTCAGAAGGCCATTTGTTAATGATTCATTCATATAGCAATCTGTAAGTCACTTATTTTGGACTTCAGAAGAACAGCGGACATAACCTTATGTAAGTTTCTTAATTTATTTGTCAGCTTACGAACGAAGTATTACAAAATCTAACTTATTTTTGACATTTTATTGTAATAATTTTTTTTAATATTGCTTTGTTTATAAAAAAAAAAAAAAAAATACGACTTAAAAGCTAGAAAAAATGTCGGGAGTAAATTATTATAGGCTGTACTCAAGTCAAAGATGTATGGACTTGTAGAACGTTTTAGTTCTCGAAACATATTTCTGGTGTGTGAATCAGTCCGAACGTCAACCGGTTTGAAAATCATTAATTATTTATGAAGATTGTATTATTAATAAAAAAAAAACTAAGATCAAAATTGTAAAAGCATGATTAAAAGCTAATATTGAATGAAGTAATTGATAATTTGTGTCTAATAAACTTAAGTCTGATAGCCTAATAAAAATAGTGCAAAATATATTAATATAATTTAAAACAAATCATGTTTTAATATACAAGAAATTATGTATAAATTATAAAAATTCCTCTGTATATTTTATTTTTTATTTAGTGACGAGGAACTAATCAATGAAAACATGAGGTTATGTACATACCACTCTCCCTCCTCCCCCTCCCCCCCCAAAAAAAATTAAAATAAGCGACGCTGAAGATAAATTTAATTTTAATTGCACTCTTATTTTTTGAAAAAATTATTGCATTCTTCGAGGATTTTAAATTTTGTTTAGTTTTTAAGAAGAATTTAGTTATCGTAAAAGATTATAATTTTATATTTTATTTACATACATTTGTTGAAACAATAGATATTAAGGGAAATTTAATAATTTGATTTAACAAAGATTATTGTTAAATTACTAAAATATTTGAATTTCTTGTTTGTTATTAAAAGATGTATTATTATTATTCTATTTGGACATTCTTGGTTTATGAATAGTTACCCTACCAACTCCCGTTATTATAACATTAAATTTAATCTTTTAAATTTCATTATGTTCTTTAATTTATATCTTATGATTATTGTTCGTGGATATTTAGCAACTATAAGTGATTAGATTATCGCCAATAAAAAGAAAAAAACTAAAACAAAACTTCCAAATTAAAAAATACAAAAAATAATGAACAGAAATTCTCGTGTTGATAAGTATTTTCGAAAACATTTTTGTTATATATTTTATGAACATGACATATTGATTTCTCGTGAAGATTATTAATAATTGTTTAGACATATCCCGATTATTGATTTAAATGGGGTAATTGACTTATTTGGTGCATTTGTTTAATTTATATAAAATTATAAATTGTTAACTATCATGATTGATGATAGGGTGAAATCCTACGTCAGAGTGACGCCTCGGTTTCGGGTTGATTAACTACTTTTATTTTTCAGTTTTGTTTCCATTTCTGAATGGAGACTTTCGTACTTGCCATAATTTGTCATTTAATGTTTATTCTTTATTGTATTTTCGAATGTTAAGTATACTCTATGTGCATATTTTGATATGCTCTATGAGCACGTGTTGAACATATGATTTTAAGGCAAAAGTTTGTCTTTGAATGGAGGCTTACTAATTGTCTCAGGAGTAATAAACTTGTGTGTCCCGCTCTCTACAACCTGTTCTTGATTAGATGAAGCAATAGAGATAAAAGTACTTATCTTTTGCCTCAGTAACCTAATTGAAATAGAATGGAGTGTTTCCTTTTGCCTCTCCATATCTTCTTATTATGTAACCTATATCATTATGTACTCAAACCATCTCATAAAGTTCTTACATTCACAATTTTCTGTTATTTTTTATTATAAATTGTTTTAACTAATGGTTGTTGCTCTGTTAAATACTGGAAACACTTGAAGGACAAAATTTGAAAATACATGTGAAAAGAATTTGTTAAAAATAAATAATTAAACTACCACTGAATATTTTCTTAATTTAACTCTTGAGGTGAAATAGTATGTATATTTCTCAGTCAAGAAAATTAATAATAATAGTTGTAATAAATTAATAATAATTATGATAGTGATTAATGAGACTCCAAACTGCCATATTTTAAAATGCCCAAGAGCTAAATTTGTTTACAAAATAGTATATAAGTCCTGCTTACTTGCAGCAACCATTAAACTGTCACAGCATTGCTAAATTGCTTGTTAATTATTATTTAATTTCTTCTCTTTTTTCCGAAAATTAAACGAAATGTGTTTTTTTAAACTCTAAATCTTACTATAGATTTTTTCTGATCAAGTTAAAGAGTTTGTTCTGACCAACACCAAAAAATCTTGAATTAATGGAAATTGAAAAGTGTGTTTTGTATTTATACGCCTTCTGGTATCTATAATAAAAATTTGAACAATTTTTTTTAATCTCATAATTATTGGGTAATTAAGCATTGATATTCATACATGAATAATTTTATTCCGTTATTAAAACAAAAAAGTGGACTATTAGTAAAATATATTATTTTTAACGGATTTAAATGACACTAATAATCATGGGCCCCTTTCTTTTTGATCTACTAGTTGAAAAAAAAAAATGTATTTTTCATAGTATATTTAAAGTTAACAACTTTTAAACGGTTATTACAAATAAAAATTGTTTTATTTTTATATTTCTTTTTTACCAGATCGGCCTAGCGGACCTTACATGGATGTTTAAACAGTTTGATTTTTTTAAATAATTGTTAATGTGGAGGTTTAGTCTCGTGCAGAACAGATCCCTTTGAAGATTTAAAATGTTTTAATTATATAATTATACTAATAAAAAATTAATATTTGTGGAATTAATAAAAAAAGTAATAATAATAATAACTGATGTATAAATAACTGAAAAAAATATATGTTGAAAAATAAAATAAATTAATAATAATAATAAATAAATACATAGTTCATAGCAGGAATGCTTTACACTTTTCTGATATATAAACGTTATTACAGGAACAATTATTACCAACAATTATACATTCATCCAGAAAAAAACATTTTGTTTATATGATATTTAGGCTAGAACTTACTTTTTCATTACATCGTGTTGCTGCCACGAAAAAAATATCTTAATTGCCATTTCTGTGATTTTTACACTTCATTGTTCATCGATTCTATCCGCACCTATTGAAATAGGTTCAAACCTATAGGTTCACTAACAATCAGGGAACATAAAATGAATTGTTTACCACGTATCTATAAGTGATTCATATTATCATATTTTCTTGGAAATATTGTATTATTATTTTTTTATTTTTAATGTTAACACTTTCTTGAGACTGGATAATATTGCTTAAATAAATATATATATTTTTTTTTTCTCTCAAATTATTTTTATTTCTTTATAAGTCCGACGTTTCGGCCATCCTCAAGGACAATCTTAATACAATTTTAGAACCAAATCATTTAAAAAACAACTTCATGCTGGATTTTCTGCCCAGGTATTTATATCAGTCCAGAAATTACCCTAATTAGTCAAATATTCACATTAAATTAAAAATTGAAATTATTTTTTTCAACACGGTAAACCTTTGTTAAAATTTATCACAACAATACAAATTTGTGATAAATTTTTATAAAGAAGGTTGACTGTGATAAATATTTTCAATATATAGCTAATAATTTTTTTTATTTATATTTCTTGTTATGCAACCTGATTTATTAACAATTATGGAACCTAGTTGTATGAATTTAATTACTTTTCTTTCTAAGTATGAAACATTTTTTGTATTTGAAATAATTATTCGGATAGTATTTTAAATCACAAGTTTTTCCCATCTCTAAATGAACAGTGAGGATACAAATTATAAAAATTTCCAAAATGGCATTTATTATATACATTTGCTAGCGGCCGATGTATTATATATATATATATATATATATATAATTGCATAAAATAATGATTTTTTTAAACTAATAGTTTGCATTAAAAGAAATGTAAGTTATACATTTAATGTAGATATTCGTAAATTTTGCTGCTGCTGATGCAAATAAATAATTATAAAAAATGATTTATTCACTTTCTGCCATTATTGAAAATAACCAAAGTATATCAGATTTTTTTTTTGTTAGACTATTCCACGTGATTAAAAAATGTAGATATTTTTTCCAAATTAATTATATTTACCATGTCATTTTATTATAATGCAATACTGCTTGTTAGTTTGTCTATAGTAAAAAATAAAACGTTTAAAAATTTCTGTTATCGATTGTGAAAATTTCTTCCATTCCACCCTGTCGGTATTCAACGAGCAGACCAGTTCACAACCGGAATTTATTTTTTATTTTTTTCCTTTTCTCTGGAGTCCTCTTCTTTTTCCTCCGAGCCCCAACGGACGCTATTTATTTATATATTATAAAAAGGGCGTTGGAAAAAATTTAAAGATAATTAGTTCATATAAGGAATTCACATCATTTTTTGTTGTTAGCATTAGAACACCTTGTTTACCTTTCTAATTAAATTACTAATATTTTATTTTATTTTTGCCGAAGTGAATTGCAACGTATTTATAAATGTTTATCTCATACCATATTTTCTTAATTGAATTTTTGTATTAATTTCTTTTTTGTTTTATTGGTTATTTTTATAAATATTGATAATTTAAAATCTTTCTATTGGAAGAAGATAGTTAACCGTATGAAGTAGATTGTAGAAAGATAGTCCGAGTGGCGGTCAATAAAGATATCAATAGTAAACGAAAACTATTTATTGTTTCGCCAAAACGAAACCGACGTTTCGCCACACTTTGCAGAGCTCCGTCAAGGCTGTCTGATTATAGTACAAAGGACAACTCAGTTGATAAGAATGATAAAAGAAAAATAGGAAAAAATAATAATTAAACCTAAATTAAACAAACAATTTAAAAACATTCATTCCTATTTATAAATAAACATTTTCTGACAAACCAGGAGTGGCTCATATTTTTTAAAGTTTCTCAAAAACGACTAAAAGATAATTTTGATTAAACTCGGTATGTCAATGTAGAATTGAATGGTCTTTAACATCGTTGTTCCGGTTCAACAGTGTAAGATCTGAAATGTTTATTTTTTTAGATATGCTGTAATCTTAGCAATATGGGTAATATCTGTACAGTTCAAAACTGCTGTATCTCGAATTATTTAGTTTTTATGATACATATTTTACCATGGTTCTGTGTTTTACTAATAGATCTTACCCTTATTGTTAATATTACATGGATATCTCAAAATAATTTTTAAGATGTTGCACTTGGGGCTGTGAAATCAGCTAAGTTTTACCTAATTAATATACCTAATAGTCTTACTGGGCTTGAATAAAGATTTTTCGAAAATTCTTCCTTTAAAATACCTTTAATCTAGTTTATTTTAAAAAAAAAGTTCTCATTATTCGCAATAATACCCAATAAATTATAAAAAATATTAAAGAATTTTATGATTAAATTAAGGAGATAAAAAACGAAAAGAAATATCCGATTCTTAGAAGAAACCCCGTTAAACTGTTGTATTCTTGGCAGGAACAAAATTTATGTTCGTTATTCCCACCTCGAAACCTAAGATAAAATTTTTTTATTACAAAATAGAAATTTTTTGTTCATAATATTGGTCTAATCGCTATTTTTTTGATTTTCGAAAAAAAAATGTTAACTTCAACACGAACCCATCAATCTACACAAACTCTGTACTTGGATGCTATTGTAAGTTGGGGACGCCAATATTATTGTAGGTTGGTAAGTGAAGTTGTGGTATTCACGTACCGGACCTGATTTAACCTGGGGTACTTTTGCTTAAGAATTTTTATTTTAAATCAGATTTTAAGACAAATTAATATCAGATACTTTTTTTGATCCTACAAGTCCTGAAGGCAAAAATTACTAGCGGTTTTGTACAATTTTTGATGATTTATGTGAAAAATGAATAAAAATCTAAATTGTCTAGTGAGAATTCATCATAATTTGAGTATCTTCGACCGGCCGAGGGGACTTAAGATTCCATGATGATGGCTTCTCAATAAATACTTTATTATAGCGCCGTATCTTAACGGAAAATTGAATCCTTAAACAATTCGTGGGTTTGTTCGATTTTCTTCACCATTTGAAGGGTAATCGTCAAAAATCGTGAAGAATTGTGGTTTTTGGTGCTTTATGCCACGTCGTATCAAAAAAAATTCCTAATATAAATTTGTTATTAAAATCTGATTTATTCTATCAGAATCATTCCAAAAAAAATCGAGTTAGGTTATAGTTAGACTATAGTCTTTAAATATGAACCACATGCCACTGTCGTAACCTGGCAAAAATCAAATCGAAATTCCAAAAATTGTTGAGATAAGGGAGTGAACATAAGTGAAGGTTACCCACACCTCACTATACCACACTTAATTCCCTTAAATCCATAAAAGAAAGACAATTATTCATTATTTAATTACTATCCTCATTTTATAATATTTTTTGGGAAGATATCTTGTCTTATTTTTGTATCTTCCCCATATCTTTAGTTTTATTGCCTTTATTCACTATAAACACAGTGTATTTGTTTATTTTATTTTGATAGCTCGTTAGTAAATGTTGTATGCTATAAAATAACTAATGTTAATGTGGACATGCATAGCCTCTTGAAAATAATTAATTTAATTGTTCACAGCCTCCCTCACCATCTGTTTCACATTCCCTTATGACTGGTGCGTACGATCATATATTTTCTGTTCTAAGGACGCGCGGTCAATTAAAATGATATATCCTCATTATATATTCAAGTATTCGTAATTATAATATTTATGAATTCAAAATATTTGTGTAAGGAACGCTTTGGTTATATACGTATCTCTTTTGAAAGAGTCAGGTGTCTAAGTAACTTGGTTTCAAGTTTAGTTTGAAATTATTGGTGCCTTATTTCTTGTAATTTTCGTCCATTCTGTCATTAATGATCATTTTCCTGATTCGTGATTATAATAATATTTATTGTAATTTTTTCTTTTTGTTATTAAAATCATGAAAGTGGACTAGAAAAGGTCTGATCAAACTGTTATGTTCATTTATTTTACCCTGTTATTGCAAATCATTAATTTTATTGGCAGGATCGAAATTAATTTTTCTGGTTTATATATTTTCAAGCTTTTACTGACATAATCACTGACTGTATATCTGAATTATTGCGGAAGTGTGTTAAAACTGAGGAAGATTATTATGAAGTTTTCATCTCAGTGTTAATTACTTTCGTTTTTCGTTTTTTAGCTGGGTCATAATATTTTTTTTTTTATTTAAAAAGTTATTTCTATCTTACATGTGGAAAGGAATCGGTCAAGCACACAATCGCAAAAACAGTCTTAAGAAAAAAATATAGCTGTAAAAAAACTTTTAAAATAGCTCTTAATAAATTTTACCAGGTTAGCACAAGTTCCATGAATACCTTTGATACTTATTTTAAGTCTTTAAATTCATCAGTCTAAAATTGTATCTATTAATTTTTAGAGGTATCGCGGTCCCAGTTCAACTGTGTAAAATCTCAAAAAAAAAATAGTTATTTTGAGATATGCATCTAATCTTAACAATCGGGTAAGACCTATACAGTTTAAAACTGTAGTAAATAAAGTTGTAATATCCTGAAAAAAAAAACTTACATAGATTTTGTGACATGTTTTACTATGATTTTTTGTTTTACTGTAAAATAGTCTCAAAGAAGACAGGAAATAATGTGGAATATGAGACAGATAACAAAATGACAAGTCGATTTATCCCTTTTCCATCTCCACGCCACAGTGTTTTACTTTTTATAAAATTAATAAAATGTAGACGAAATTTGATGAATAGGAATTTTATTACAAATCGTGAAATTTCGAAGTAAATTGTTCTTTTTGTAAGTTGGCTGAATTGAATATATTATCTGTTATTAATGTTCTTTTTACCTCAATGAACATTTCGCAGGTATAAAAACACAGTATATAACTTTGTAAATACGAATTTCTATGAATTCGCTTTCGGACAAAAAATTAACAGGTGTGTCCTCCAGTTTTATATTCTGTGAATGCGGATTAAACTGTTGAGTTAACTGTAACACGATATTATATATCTCACAGCAGTATATATCTATCTTGTTGTTTACAAGATTTTATATCGTCTCCTATTCTAATTCGAAATAACTAATGCGAGGGGTATTTTGATTGTCTAGGAAGGCCCAGTGGTAACACTGAGCGTTTCCAGCATGGCACCGGTCCAAGTCAGTATTTTTGGTCCAGAATTGATTTTTCCGAATAACAGGACCTCTATGAGTTGTTTATGCTCCTGTTTACGCTTTGTTCGATCCATCTATTGACTTTACTACACTGTATTTTATATCAAATAATGAATAGCAGTCTTTTTATTACTAGCCAATTTATATTACAACTGGTTCTAAAGTGAAATAAATTATGCCAACCGTTATATAAATATTTGAACTTTCAATTCTGATTTATTGGAATTGATAAATTTTTATTCCTACTTATAGTATACGTGTTGTCGGTTGTTTCTTATATTTCACATTTTTTATATATTTTTCGTAGCAGAACAAAACCTTATGTGTTATGCTACTTTTATACGTGTATTTTAGTGGTTTGTAATTATTTTGGCTAAAAACACTGTTTTACTCAGACGAAATAGAATTTCACATCATGTCGTTTTTTTCTTTTTCTTTTTTTTTTTTACAAAAATAGTGGCAGATTTCAATATATTCTGAAACATATGTCACAGATTTAATTAATATGGACTTAAAGCTTGTTAAAAAAAATAAAAAGTTTATCTAGCAGTGGAAAATCTGCCCAGTTGGAGGCGAATGTAACATTAAGTTATTTATCCACTTGATATCCTTCTAATGGTTTTAACAAAAACAAATTCTAATTGTTTTTAAAGAGAATGTTATCTAGTTTACCATGTTGTAATTTATAATTACCTAACTTTTATACATAAAAATTATTTTTTAGTTTTTGCTTTATGTTCTACAGTTAACGCGACTAGTTTAAAAAAAAACAAAATATCAATTTTCTATTTATTTTTATTTTTATTTTTTTAGAGAATCGGAATATTGTCAATATGAACTTTTTTGTTGAACTTCAGGCCCATTTCAACCTCCTTAAATATTGCTTAAGACTTTAAGGGACACCATGTATCAATACGATATTATCAGTGATTGATACCAATTTTTGTTTTTTTATATTTGATGTAATAAGCCTTGCGTGTGAATTTTTTTTAACTCGCGATCTTTTGATAAATCAAGATATAAATAAACCTCTATTGTATCAATTGATCAATATCGTGTATTGATAATGATGACTTCACAGCCGTATATTGATGTATATTTAAGATAAATATATATATTTGGTCTTTTTATTATAGAGATTTATCCTTTGCAAATCTCACCTCTTACTTTCGTTCGACGGTGACGGCGTATACTTTTATTTGCTGTCATACTATCAGGATTTGCTTGATAGTTTATGATACTATTAACTAACTTGCACGACAAATATGTGTAACCTCGGCTTCGGTGCGATTTGAGGGGGATAATCATACACCGCTAAGCGGGCGGTAAATAATTTTTAAAACACTAAGAAAATAAAAATTGATTTATTCCATTTTATTTCCACACCATAATTTTTGCATTGTTCAATGCTGATCAAGGTACATCATTTTAGAATTGGGGCTGATTTTCTTGATGTTTGTTTTCACTAAAGAATCCTAAAAAGTCCTCATCTTCTATTATCTTCTTTACCGCTTCCATTTTATTATCTTATTTTAAATTTCCATGATCTATTTTAAATCACGGTGCTTATTATGCGAATGGGGGAGACGAAGAGACAGACAGGTACTGAGGCACTAGCCTTGAAGCTCCAGTACCCAAGGTAACTGTTCCGTCCAATTCGCCTTTTTTTTTTTTTTCCTTTTCTTTTTCTATGGCTCCTGAATCAGTGACCTCGCTGAGACTACCTCCTCCTTCTCACAAGAACAGAAATTTCATAGTCAACTACTTTCTAACTTTTCATGTGTAAAATAGTTACCTAACGAAAGGCTGAGAATTCTTCGACCTTTGACATTTAGGAGTTGTGGAGGGGTTGGAGCTTCGGTTGGAAGTAGGTCTATTCGAAAATTTAATGGTTTGTCTAATGAAGACAGTTTATTTAAACTTTTTGATAACCGTTTGCCATGTAGAAATATTAATTATTTCAAGAGATATAGATTGATAATGGGATAGCACTCCCTTTAGTATTATTATACATTATTTTATTTTTTTATTTTTACTTTTAACAAATTATAAATAAAAGTTTATCAGGTCATACCCTCAGAGGACCATAAAGTTATTATTCATAAATTCCTTTCTGTCAAAAGCAAAAAGTACTGTTTAACTGAGTGAGCAAAAAATTATGTGATCTAGCTAAATCATGGACCCAGAAGTCTTCTCTCATTTTTTGCTAGTTTCTTTTTTTACCAAACTTTAAGTTGATACTTAGGTTCATAAATAATTATTATATCATTTGGTAATTATACATCTAAAATATTATAATGTCTATTTCAATATACGTTTTGTTGTCATTTGAAGTTGGATGTTCTCAAATAATAAATATATTATCGTGTTGTGGATTTTTGCTTTTTTGGCCTTTGAGCCATTGGTGTATCTTTCTGTTCTCTTGACAATTTAAAAAAAAAAAAAAAACTAAAATACAAAATAAATTCACTTGTAATTGAGTTGTTTGAACAGTTATTCCTTACCACAAACTTTATAGAACTTTCTCCATAGTGTTGAATATCTCTAAGCTCCTGTGATGACTTACACCACTTTTGCATTAAACAGCTCATATGGATTTAATTCTAGTTTTACACCTAAACCATCCAAGTCTGTAATTGAGCCTATGTCATCATAATTAGGTTATTATTATAAATTTGGAATTCGAGTATACTACGGAAACACGTTTTGAGGTTTCCCAAATCATGGTCAATTTTGTCACCAAAATGGACTAACTGGAAGTGCCACCTTATATCATCGAAATTTCACTTCTTTTTTTTTCGATTTTCTCGAAAACGACTTGAACAATTTTAATCACCTCAGTGTGCCAATCTACAATCACCTAGTACTAGGTGTTATCCTCATAAAAATAAACAGGAATTAAATGCTGAGAAAAAAAATAATTAGTCCTTAATAAAACAAAATACCGCCTTCCTCCTACATCTTCTTCTCTCTTAAATAGATAATCTTCCAAGTGATTCATAATTCTTTTGGGTGAATCACACGAGAGAACGATTTTTTTTTAGGACTATTTGATTCGATTCCCTGTTCACATGTCCATCTCTAGTTCATTGTCCTAGGGGGCACCACACTTGAAACACAGGTATGGGATTTCTAGGTAGCGGAGCAGGTAACCATGGGAACATTAACAATAGTCTAGTCTGAAGGGGCACTAGTATGTTTCCTCTCCTCTAGAATTTCTACTTCTGGTCATCCATATTACCTTGTTTGTTTTTATTCGCATTAGTTTCGAAAAAAAAAAACCTTCCAAGGTGCTAGTACTACAGATGTCCTGTCCCATAACCGCTAAAACAATCTCTATATGAGTTGGTTAATGCTTAGAACCACTAGAGAGCCACTCCGGGCATTAACTTGAACCAGGACTCTCATAATAATATTATAATAATTTCTTTTTTAATTTTAATTACAAGGACATTAGTAGGGCTTTTTTTCATATTATGACAACATTAAAAAACTAAATAAATACCACAACATACACCACCTACATTCATGTTATTATGTAAAAATAATTATAATTTTCTAGAGATTCCCGAAGCTGTACGGCAATAAACTATATAGACTAGATTGACACATAAATTATATAGAAATCTTAGAGAATTTTGAAATGAAACTTATAATTTCTTATAGCGGTGAAGTCAGCTTTGTCAGCTCTTATAGTTCTCTAGCCCACTTAACTCTAAAATTTGAAATAAAGATGATTCTGATTCAAAGGTAATCTAATTTTAAAACGATTTATATAAAAATTACATTAGTATTAATAAAAAAGAAAGCCTTTCATTACCAATTGCTTGCTCAGTTTTCACCTAAAAGAGCAAAATTGTTTGAGGATACAAATTTCCCTTAAAAATATGTTAACAATAACAACTAGCCGAGAAGAGTCAAATTCATTTCAGTCATCATAATTGAGGAATTTAGACATTGAGGGGTCTTTATCATGCATGAATTTGACTCTTCTCGGCTAGTTGTTATTGTTAACATATTTTTAAGGGAAATTTGTATCCTCAAACAATTTTGCTCTTTTAGGTGAAAACTGAGCAAGCAATTGGTAATGAAAGGCTTTCTTTTTTATTAATACTAATGTAATTTTTATATAAATCGTTTTAAAATTAGATTACCTTTGAATCAGAATCATCTTTATTTCAAATTTTAGAGTTAAGTGGGCTAGAGAACTATAAGAGCTGACAAAGCTGACTTCACCGCTATAAGAAATTATAAGTTTCATTTCAAAATTCTCTAAGATTTCTATATAATTTATGTGTCAATCTAGTCTATATAGTTTATTGCCGTACAGCTTCGGGAATCTCTAGAAAATTATAATTATTTTTACATAATAACATGAATGTAGGTGGTGTATGTTGTGGTATTTATTTAGTTTTTTAATGTTGTCATAATATGAAAAAAAGCCCTACTAATGTCCTTGTAATTAAAATTAAAAAAGAAATTATTATAATATTATTATGAGAGTCCTGGTTCAAGTTAATGCCCGGAGTGGCTCTCTAGTGGTTCTAAGCATTAACCAACTCATATAGAGATTGTTTTAGCGGTCATCGGAATTTCTTCCGCTCCCTCTACCTCTGTTGGTCTCTTTTTGGCCGAAACGAACTCACTAATTGGGACCTGTTGATCGTAAATCCCGTCCGGAATTTTATAGTTATCGGAAAGGTTTTGAATCTGTCATGGGTTGGCTGATATCGTTTCTTCGAGCCGGCAAAGATCTCAAGGACGGCCGGTGTCTCACTATTAAACAAAAAAAATATATATGTATAAATTTACAATCGGTGGCATTTTTATCCTTTATCTTGTTAAATTTAATCGGGTAATCGTCAATTTTTTTTTATTTAGCTATATTTTAGCTTCTGTCAACATGACCAATTTTTTTTTGTACAGCAGATTCGTATTTTTACCCATCTTGTAAAAATCATAAGAATTCCAGCAGTTTATCATTGCTAACTAGGAAATAGTCACTTACGAAGAAAAAATTTAGGGATACGGATCAATTGTTTCTAGTTATTTCATCATTGGCAATTCACAGCAATGTTGACTTACAGTAATATTGATATTTGATATATTTTTAATAATAGGTGTACATGGGTGGAAGAGTATGTATTTGAGTATTAAGGGAAAAGACTCAACGGATTAAGATATTGAAGTTATAATAATGTTTATCCTCTAATATTGTTTATATTTATAATAATGTTTGACCTCCTTGCTGAGTCTGGAAGGTTGGGACCTAGAAGTTTTAACATTGTGTAAAAAAAAATAAACTATTTTAAAATTACAAAATACTTCTCTATACAATTAAAACGCACTTACGTACTTTTTTTTTTACTTACGAGACAATGGCAATAGGAAATTTTGATACTGAAAATTATACTAGTTTATTATTTGAAAATTTATTTGGATTTTCATTTTACTTTACCAAAATACAGTTTACTGGTTTCTATTAACATTTTATAAAAGGATCTGTTAAACCATATTTTTTTTTCTGTTTTTCCTTGAAGCGTGACACTCAGAACGAGGCGTCCGCCCTCTATTCGTAAAAATTTTATTTATCGATTAATTCCTTCTTTTCCGTGCTCAATAAATTTTTCAGGTTGCTTGGGTAGGTTTGCCGTCTTACCGATATATTACTAAAACAGCACATTATTATCGTTCTTACAATTAAAATTTAAGGATGACTCTAGCCTTTTATCAAAAAATCAATTTTTAGTTCAAAATAAAATTTTCCAAGTTAATCTTATAACTAAAGAATATAATGTTTTGATGAATTTTTTTATGTAAAAGATAGGCTATACTTAATTGTTTTTTCGTCTTTAAAGTACTTTATCTTTTATATCTCCTTTATTCCGTGTTAGCCCTATAGCAGAGTCGTATATTCATATTACATTATATACCATATATATTATTATATTATACATAGACATAAAATATATTGTAATATTATTGTACTAGTTGACCGCGCTGTTCCTTCGCTCTGTTTGTTGCTTTGCTTTGTTTAGCAAATCTTGGAAAAACAAAAAAAAAAAAGAATTAAAAAAAAAAAATTGGTTTTATTATATAATAAACTTGTTCCGGAGATGAAGTGAGAGATGAACTATCCACTTTCCTAAAGATTATAAGGTAGTCAAAAAGTAACCACAGTCTACGGTACAATCTATAGAATACGCCAAACAGAAAATATAATATTTTCCTTTTTTCACTACCAAAGCAGGGGTATCCATTTAACTAAAAGAACTTTATTTTTTATTTATTTAATGTGATTTACAACTGTACAAATAATAAATACAATAAGTAAATATGTTGTATGTTTCACATACACTTGAAAATCTTGGGAAGGAACCACCCATTGGTGGTACTTCAAACATTAATTTAAATTAGAAGGTCCCGTGGCCATCTTCTTTTCAGAAGCCTCGGAAGATTATCAGGGATTGTGAAGGATGAAAGATTAAGAATTAATGAGTTAGGATGGTTAAGGAGTTAGGAATGAAAAGACGCATATCTATTTTGGGCCAAATCTGCAACGAATGGGAATGGGATCTTAAGGTCTTTGTGAATGAGTTTATTTGTAACGTAATATGGAGCATCAAGGATTTTCCATAGGATTTTGGATTGTAAGGATTGGATGCGGTAATTTGATACTTTGGTCGAACCCCAGAGCTCAAGAACACAAATTTTAAATCAATTACTATATTTTGTTAAAATTAAACATTTACATACACACTATTTTCATGTTTTGTTTTACACACGTTATAATTTCTGTTTCATTAAACTTAGTACTGTATTATTTGTTCTATGTTGTACGCTTATATTTAATAAACATAAACATATTTGAGGATTCTGTAAATATATAATATAATCTACCTTTAGAAAATTATTTAAAAAAAATCTCAGATAAAACAAATTTTTCGGTAGTTAATTTTAATAATAAATTGAATATTTTTTAGATGTATAATTTTAATGTGCCATAAAAATCTTCATTTACGCGTGTAGAATAAAATTTATTTATTTATTACTTTTGTCGGAATGTTCCTCATGAGTGTTTATTACGTGTAATAAACACTCAAATATCAAGTGCGTATATTTAATAAAAATTGCACATTAAGCAAGTATATTACTTGATTATTTAGTAATATAAATCTAGTTTGATGTTCATTTGTGTTTTATTTCAAATTTGCAACTTCTAATCGAAGCTTATTTCTGAATGGTCACTTTAGGGGGAAAAGAATTATAATTTTTTTTTTAAATATCAAATTAATCTGGTCAGTAGGCTAAATGTTTCGGGTTGTCAGCTTTATTTTTTTTCTTCTTCTGTTGTCGAATTGATGACTAGGCCTTAATCCTGATACCTTGTAACTGCTCCGCTTAACAATGTAAAACAGGCTTACGCCTTTCAATTTATTCTCGATTTATGGACCTAATGGAATTCTCTTATGGTATTGAAATGTCAACTATAATATCATCTAATTCAGTATTACATACCAAACACTGTAGACCATTTCTTTATTACTTATTAATTCGACCTGGGTCTTTATTTAATAAGCATTTTCGTATTTGATTGAATATTTTGGTTTGATTTTGTTTTTCTTATTTAATCTGAACGTAATTCAATATTTTTTTTTATTCTCTTCTTTTTTTTATAAAAAAAAAAAAAAAAAAAAAAAAAAATGCACGAAGAAGGCAAGTGTATAAATGACAATAAAATGTTCAAATGAAGCTTTGTTTTAACGGAACTCGATTTGGTATTGGTAACCGGTGGGGAGAACTAGTCTGATGGCTAATTTGAAGTTGCCGCCGTGTACTAACCAAGGCGGGAGTGTCAAGATTCATTTAAAAAAAATATTAACTCCCTCTGGTGGGAATCGAATCCACAATGTTCCGAGAACTGAACGCTCTAGGACAAACGCCAGAACTCGCACGGCACCTGCGCCTCTTTACTGAACTCTAGACCTCTACATGTGAATACATAAATTGTTAATAAAATGAAACTTAATTATTCCTGCATAGTTTTGTTTTTTTCCCTGCCAATTTAAGCAGATCCACCATTCTTATCATCGTTTTCTCCTACTAAAATATTATACAATACTTAATCCTAAGAGCCCAAGTTTTTTTTCATTTTACTAGATTCAAAAACTTTATTCATTAATAGATATTACCATCTGCCACACTGTGTGGGCAATAGGTAATAGTGATGCCTGATCACATTCATACTAAAATAAAATAACATACAAATAAAAAAATAGTTCATAAAAATAAATAAAATCTCTCTTAAAATATATACAAACAGAAGAATAAAGAAAATTAACATAATCAAACTATGTGCTGTTGAACGCGTGGGTGGTGGACACAAATAAAATGTTCTTACTGTTTTATTAGTTACGGTGAAGTAACATAAAACGTTGAGAACAAACAACACAACATGGCAACCTTCCGACTCTGTTACAAAACCTTTGCAAAACGGTACAATCGATATATTCACAGTTTGCCACATGAATTTTTACATCATACTTTAACACTCACCCTCTTAAATATTCATTTTTTAATCAAATTTAGTTTTACATAATTTTTCTTACAAAAATGGGATTAGCAAAATTTTCATTTTACTATATTTTACATACATTAACAAAATAATTTTTAAATCACAATATTAGTTTCGTGCACGGAAAAAAAACAATAAAAAAAACTTTTGAGTTACAATTTATGAACATTTGGATCTACACAAGGTTTAACTATATTCGTTGAAACACTGAATACCTTTTTCTTACTTATTCCTCCTATATTATCTTCATCTGCATTTAATGTGGGGTGTGGTGTTCTTCATCTTTTTCACATATTTTTGGGTCACCATTTAAAGCTTTTACTTTCTGTAACCTTTCTTTAATCTCACCAGATTCCTCTTGATGTTTCTTATCCATTTCTTGCACAATTTGAGTTTGGAATAAAAAGTCATATCTATTTTGGGCCAAAGTTGCAACGAATGGGATGTTAAAGTCTTTGTGTATGAGTTTATTTGTAACGTAATAAGGAGCATCAAGGATTTTGCGTAGGATTGTGGATTGTAAGGATTGGATGCGGGAGGAAGTCCTAATAATGTTGTCTCAAATGGTACGTGTATCTGTTTATTTTATGGTCAGCCTAGCTTAAAATCGTTAAGTCGTACAAAATTGAAATTACATATTTAAATATATATAACTGGGGCGTGACAGAAACTTGTTCAATTAAATTGACTGAGCGGAAGTGACACTTCATGAAATCGATTTATCACATTTTTTTTTCTAATTTTCTCTAATTTGGCTTTATTGATTTTGATTAAACTTAATCAAATGCTCTTTAAATAACAGCTTGGCCTTATCCTCATTGAAATAAAAAAAATCTTCCTCTAAAGTCCCTGTCCTTTCAACTTATTTGCAATGGAAAAATACAAAATAATAAAGCATTTTATAAGTAACTAAAAAAGAAACATCTAATTGGAACGGGAAAACCCGAGACCGACATATCATTCCTGATTGCACTACGTCTCCGTTTTCTTATGTTAAATTTTTGGTGAGAATAAAATTTGATATTAATTATTCGCTTGTCGATATGAATTTTTGTAACAACAGGAAAATATAAATTTTTTTGTTATAATTTTCGCCTTTTGCTGTTTTAAAACTTTTTTTTTTCTTCAAAAATAGCAATTCAACATGAGCCCACTAATTTATCCAAAAGTTGGGAAGACGTATGTTGAGTGTCAAGTTAAAGTTGTATGATACGCGCACCACACCAGATTCTTTTCTTGGTCGATTTAAAAATACAGTCCAATCCACTGTAAGTTTTCTATTTTAATTTTATTTATTATTTTCTTTTTGTTAATATTTTGAGAAAGTGATACTTTCGTATTGGATGGAATCGTTTAATCGATCGAGATCCGAGGATCTTCGTCAAAAAAGAAAGAAAAAAAAATAGCGGCAGTTCATTTGAACTGATAACACCTTTTGAAGATCTTGTGAAAAAAGAGTCGATCGTCTCCAACTGAGTCGCCTTTCTTTGTTGTGTATAACTTGAGAATACGATTCTTCTAGAGTCAACTCTTCGATTCGATTCCCGATTTATCTTCCCATATATAGTTTAGGTCTCAGTTTATAGATTTTAGGTGTGCTTTAGAATATTTAGTTTAAGAGTTGTACCAATGGTTATTTTTTTTCTCCAAAAATAGTCAATGTCGCTTTACTTTTATTCATCAGTTTTCCTCTCTCTGACTTTAAAAATAGTTTACGAAAAGCTCTTCTTTTTACTGGTGGGCAGGATAATGATTTCATTCAAATTCGGAATTCGCTCTCTCATTTTTTCCATTTTGGAACAGGTTCACGAGCCCTAAGTGGAATGCAGGATGGGGCCCTAATTGACAGGCCCGCCACGGGCATTATGTCTCCGATTGAAGTTAGTTGTGTATTTTTTCTAATATAAAATAAATGTTTCTAATCCCAGAAGGGGATGAGGCCGACAAGGGGTGCACACCCCCTCCCCCTCACTCACCCCCTCCTGGCATTGATTATAACTTTGGTATTGATCTGCATACTCCGCTCTCCGCTCTCTCGCTTCCCCTCTGGGACTACTCTCTCGGTCATTGGATCACCCTCTCTATCTAATTTCATCCTATTGATAATTGTTAATTTTATTATAAATCCTGTATATAATCTAATATAAATAGATATATAAATTTTTTATATGTAAATATGCACAAACATGCATAGATGCATTAAACAATGATAATTTAAATGGTGGCTGGTCACTTGTGTTACCATAAAAAATATATAGTTAAATACTTCTCTAAAAGAACAAAGTTTTTCCATTCATTGAAAATGTGTTGTGATTATTTTTAAAATATTTCTGAGCGTGTTAATATAAAATTGCCAAAATGTTTTAAAATTTCTTGAAAACCTCTTGTCTGTAGCTATGTAACTGATAGTGAACCACTGAAGAACCTGAAGAAAAAAAACCAAGTTATCACCCCAATTTTAATTACTTCATTAAAAACTTTATATAGTTAATAGCAAAATTGATGACTCAGCCAACCATATATTGACCGAAATAACTTGACAAAATATTTATTTATTGTTTTTTGGAAATAAATGTTGCTCTTTAAAACTGTATCTCGAGAACTATTAAATGATTAAAGAGCTGTCTTAGCGCTAATATCATAGCGAATTTATTCTTCTTTATATAGCATGATATTTTTTAGTGTGTTTTAAGGGTATGTAGCTCCAAATGAAAAATGAGCGAATATTAAGGTTTATCAAATAAATTAACTTCTGAGGGCTTGCACCTTAAATACTTCAATATTTACTCTTTAATGGCATTTACTGTATACCTTATATAGTTTTGGTTAAAATCGAACAATTTTCTAACAGAATATATCGCGAAAATAATTTTTTACTAGAAAGAACTCAATAATGAATTTGTTTTTCTGTATTTCTGGAACAGCCGCCGTATTGTATTCCTGGTCCGTATTGTATTATGGTTGGCACCAGAGATGGATAAAAATTAGTTATAGTTGGAACTAATAGCTAAAATTTACATGTATACGATATTTAGTTATCAATGGTTCATTCATGACTTGAGGTTGTACCCAGGACAAGTTGAGCTATTAGTTTCAACTAAACCTAATTTTTTCCCATCTCTGGTTAGCAGAGTCGTACATTTTTACTCTATACTCTACGTTGTTTTCATTAAAGTATTCAAACATTGGTGGGAATTAACTTTTTTTTTTCTCATCTTGGACTAAGATGTCTCCATTCATCTTGCTGCAGTGAAATAACTGATAATAATAAGTAATATAGAAAATAAGATTAAAATATAACTAAGAAAAGAATTATTTTCTATGTTGCTATTTTGTACGCTTGCATAAACTTTTGACTAGTACCTGATGGCAAACAGTTGATTGTGCTATATTTAGCCATTTTATCACATTGACGGACCGAAATATAAATAAAAACAATGAAAAGATATTTAAATGCATAGCAAATAAGAAAATTAAATGATAAGACGATTAGTAAATCATTAAGATAAAGAAATACGAATTGAAATAAGATGATAACAGCATACACATTATTAGTGAAGACTACGTGCGACACAGCTATATTTAGCTAGGGTGAGACCACATTAATAGTACTTATGTATTCTGGCTCAGTTATTGTTACATATTTTATGTTACACACCATTCCTCCGAATAGTCCCTAGTTTGTGGCGAAACGTCGGTTTTCGTGTGTAAAAAAATTAACTGTATGATCCTTAATAATGATTTTTGAAATTATGCCTCCTTGATATTTGTCTCTAAAAGATTTAGTCTATCTATCTGTTTTTAAACCACTATTTTTATTAAATTAAACTTAAACTTATCTCAACTGGGGAATATTTCTTAGTCAAAAGTTTTTTTAGTAGTCTGTGGCATTCAAATATTGAAAATTGAAAATCAAAATTCCACCAACTTGTGGAAGAGATAAAACTTCTCTACTAAGGCCTTGAGTAATTTTTACGTCGAGGTTCTCTGAAATGGGCGCCAGATTAGTGTAATATAGTGAAGTTCTTGCATCATGGTGGTTTTGTCCGCATTGAAAAAAATCAACAAATACGTGATACAGAGTAGACAAACATTCAGACAAAATCTTTAAGAAAGTAAAAAAAAAACAGTTAAACAAAGTAACCGGTATTTTTAGCGTCAATTTATTGTCCAACTATACAATTTTAATTTACAGAACATAACACAATAACAAATAAATAACAGGATAGATAAGAAATATGATATAGTTCTGCCAGTATTATTCACAATTATGTTTAGTTTTTCCCTTTAAGATTCTGCCTGGGGTTCACTATACAAATTTTGAGGCCCTGTCAAATCCAAGTCAGCTATTTTACTATAAAATACTTTATTTCTTATAAACATATTTACACAATTTAACTGACTTTTACTGGGAGTAGTTCCCGCAATTTGAGTCATACAAGAACCGTTAATGGAAGACGTCCTTTTACCACTTGATAATTTATAAAGTATTTATTCACATCAGTGCACTATTTCTCATATGTGCCTCCTCCAATAGCCCATGTGGTTGCCCATTTTCTACACAAATACTTAAAACTAATGATATTGTTCGTTTTGTCTAGTGCCCTGGATAAAATTTTTAAAAAATTACAAAACCCACTCTGTCTTACACTTCACTTAACTTATTTTGCTACCATCAACCCATTTTTTTTTTTTTTTTTGTAAATATAGACTTTTTTTTGTTCTCCCTGCTATTTCTGCTATAATAGTTAATGACACAATTTAAATTACTTTAATTTCTTTGAGTAAGTTGTTGTGAGTTTTAGTGATTTTCGGCACACAAAAATTATCCATTGGTATTTCAGTTATACTGAGAATTACTGATAAATTAATTATGGCGTTGGTTCTTTAACCCGTCGTTCTCGGAGTAAATGTTGAAAGAATGTGGTTTTGTCAAACGACTGTCGGAGGGAAAACACAGCTGTCTGTACTTATTCATAAGCCATCGATTTACCTCATAATGCTCCTGGAGTATTCGATTTTTAATTTTTAATGTATGGGAAAACTATTGACTTGTCCATAGCCCATAGCAGTTTGTAAAATTTAGTTTGTTTTAGAAAAAACAAAATAAATAATTCTGTCTGTCATTGCATTGAATATTAATATATATACATATAAGAAAAACAGTTGTCCAATATTTTTCGTACTATGATTTTAAAAACAGTTGTCTAATAAAGGTTTTCGTATTATGATTTTTAAAAAAAAGTTTCTGTGTAACGGAATCGTATTTCCTAGTGAGTATAGAGGCAATTTATAGTCTTACAAAACATAAACACGTATTCTACAAGTTCATGCTCTCACGTATTCACTGTATCTATCTTAAGAGACAAAAACTTGCTTTACATAATTGTAAATATCAATTTCAAATTACTGCTTGCATAATAGAGAATTTTATTTTCTTATTTTGTTCATTAGACTTATTTTTGTGCGATATTTGATCATCTTCCTATTCATGCTAGTAATTATTAAAAATTATGTTACTTTTGTTAACTACTGTTTTAGTTCATTCAGACTACATCTCATGTAATACATGTTCTTGTATTTATAGGCTATTTAATCTGCATTTTCTTATAAGTGGTTTATTTTGCAAGTTTTTAGTTATTGGTGAAAGAGATTCAAATGCATTTGAAGCTTGTTAATTTTTGTTTACACTTTTTTCCTCTCACATCAATATGCGTGAGTCTAAAAAGTTATAGAACTATTGATATTTTTACCACCATTCCTTAGAATTCAGATTCTAGAGCCTTTAAAAATTGTAATGTTTGAAATTGAATGAAGTTATTGGAAATTTAATGTACAACGGTGATTCGGTTTTTTTTATATTGTTCTCATTAATATAAATTTATTTACATCTGTAATAGCCTAGATATTTACGTAGGGGACTGGCCTGGTAAATAAAATAACAAAAAAAATAATAATAAAGGTACAAAGTAAGAAAAAAATCATAAAAAAATTAAGAAGAAAAGAAAAACTAAAAAAAACTTTTCATCTATAAAAAAATAATTCCAAGTAATAAAATAAATAAATAATATGAATACTATAAATATAGTCAATATAAAATAAATATAAATTAAAGATACATCATTATAGGAAAAAATGAGGCTAGTGAACAAAATTTTATTCTTGTATCGTAGATTATGAAAATTTAATAATTATAATTTTGGGTTAGGTTTTTGTACTATTAGCTTCTAGATTGTAGGATGGACTATCTTACCTAGCACACAATAGGCGTTTCAAAACGTTTACTAAACTGGAAGAGTAACAAGTGAATGACTAATATCATAGAAGGTAACATTGAAAGAAGATAGTTAACCGTATGTAGTAGGTTGTAGGAAGATAGTCCGAGTGACGGAATAAAGGTACAAAATAGTATAAAAAAACTTTATTGTTAATTAAAAATAGTTTTTTATACTTTTTTGGTACCTTTATTGACCGGACTATCTTCCTGCAATATACTATACTTCATACAGTCAACTATCTTCCAATGTTAGCTTCTGTGATATTAGTCATTTTCTCGTTAATCTCCCAGTTTAGTAAAGACTTTGAAATGCCTAGTTTGTGCTTTAAGTTTAATCTCGTGAATATTTAATAACGATTTTCATTATGTATAATGCTTCTATTGACTGTTCGATTCGATAATATTTCAGGAGAGATCTTTAATGAAAAAATAAAATAAATTATGAGCCTTAATTAAGGTGAATCACAAGCTACCCACCACTTTTCAACGAATTTAGAAAATTGTCTCAAATTCGGAACATTTGTAGTTTGAACTATTGACTAGCATTGGAGTATTTCCCCTTTGACCCGGGACCCTCTGTACTTGCACCCCCTAGGGAGTTGTTCAACTGCTCTACTGCCATTTCCTGGGCCTCCCCTACTCTGAGTCACACACAATCAATCATTCTCATCTCATTATCAATGCTGATGCCTACTATTGCAATGAAGATGTATCTTCAATTATGGGGCGTTATTGCTGTTAATTGTTTTAGGGTACTAGTTGTGCGAAATTATATTCCTGTTTATTGTTTTGAATTATATTATATTAATTGAAAATTGATCCTTTATTCTAGTATTGGCTGTGAAGACAGTCGATTGCCTAGTGTTTCATATCATGACATCTCACTTGACACATTAGATTTCATTGTTTCTGGATAAATTGTTTTCTATTAATTGGTTATTGAAAACGATATTGTATTGTTAAGACTAGTTGTATATTCAAAATATACGCATAAGATCCATAGAAACGGAACGTTAACCATATAAAATAAATTTTGTCTTGACAACTTCATACAAATCTACAATCTAAAGCTCTATACAAACTTACTAGTAAGTTTGATATTGATTTTTTTTAATCATTTATTGTTTATCTAATTTTAATATTTTTTACATTGTTTACTTTAAAATTATTTCCGTTATTATTGACGTACTTAACTGCCATCCCCACTCCTCCTAATACAAACCGTTCACTCTGACTTAGATTTCCGTCAAAACAGGTATGAATTCTGTCTCATTAATTTTCATCTCATAAGTTTTACTTTCTTAATATTTCTTCCCTTTATCTGTTACTATTACCGTTTTCATTTATTATTTATAACCTTTAATTTTTCTTATTAAATTTTACGTTTCATTGTATACCTCTGTTATTTTCCACTCATTTTTTTTTGTAACTATGTCAAGTGTTTGTATCATTTTTAGCCCTGACGAAGCCCTGCAACATAGGGCGAAACGTTGGCTCAATTAAAATAGTTATTACTATTTGAGTTTTATTTGATCGCACCCGGACCATATTCCATTTATTGATTTTTTTTTACTGTGACATTTTTGTGAATAAAAATTTAAATAATGTAACTTATAATATTTAATTGCTATTTAGTAGTGTTAGACAAAAGGTTGTTGCTATTATTTTTAACTTTGGATCAACTACCAATTGTTATTTCGGACCATTATTACAATTATAGTGGTTCATCAAGTATTTTTAATTAGTAATCAAAATTGTAATTTTGTTTCCTCAGTTTCAAATTACAATAATTAAAAATTAATTTTTAATTGAAATTACTTCTTGCTCAATACTGTTATTTACACAAATTTATTGTCGTTTCGACCCTGTTAGTTGGAAATATCCGCAAGAGTTTAGATTTATTTGTTCTATTATTTTGTATTTTAGTGAGAATAAGTATAGGTTATTAACTTGATTTAGTGAATGAAAACAATTTCTTCCTTATTACAATATAATAATTTATTTCATATTACATAGCAACGTTTCGGGAGATTTCCCCCATCTTCAGGCTGCTGATAGCAAAAAACTTATCTTTAACATATAATTATTCTCCTATAAGTCTTATTAGCTAATATCTTATAATATTATTGTCATTAATGAGTAAAATTTTTCAAATGTCCTACATTGCAGGAGAACAATTACCTTTCTCCTTTGCAGGTAATTGTTCTCCTGCAATGTAGGACATTTGAAAAATTTTACTCATTAATGACAATAATATTATAAGATATTAGCTAATAAGACTTATAGGAGAATAATTATATGTTAAAGATAAGTTTTTTGTTATCAGCAGCCTGAAGATGGGGGAAATCTCCCGAAACGTTGCTATGTAATATGAAATAAATTATTATATTGTAATAAGGAAGAAATTGTTTTCATTCACTAAATCAAGTTAATACCTTAAGATTCTTCCAGTCAAAGGATTATTAAATATAGGTTATTATTATCTGTACTGTCATTATATTAATTATGTTTATGCTTTTTCTATTCTTATACATGTATAAAGCAAAGGAAATGGAAAAATAAATATGTACTATATACATGCTGAGAACATGCTATCCTATTTTTTCGAAATAAATAGTTATAATATAAATGATTTATTTGTATTGGCTGTATTTCTGATCTTGTCCTCTTTAGCCATTACGCTCCACTTCGTCTTTGTTGCACTGCATTCTAATTTGCTTCATTACACCTTGTTATCTATCTGGTCTATTGTCAAGTGAAGGAATAATTCATGGTTGTGTAGAGATGTCTTTATGAACTACATCAAACAATATTTCTTTAACCTTCTTTCGTTTATATCGTTTGATATTGACTGATGATTTACCTCAAGTTTTTTTTTGTTTTTTTTTTCGTACCCTACTTAAGGAAAGGAAAAAGAAAAATAGGTACATGGATTATTAGTTGAGGTTGGTATCCTTTTTCCACCATCGGTATTTTAAGGTTTTATTTATATTGTACACTGTATGTGAAGGTACAAAGGGCGCAAAGTGCGCATTGATACAAGTCTTACCTTAAGTTGGTTAAAATTTAAATTGGTTAAAACAATTAATCATCCTCAGAGTGTTTTAAGTTTAATTATATTCTAATTCTAAATCCTGAATCATCTGCAGAACAAATAGAAAATAGTCCTTCGATTGGCCACGACATAAACGTACTCGCCCTAATTAAAAAAAGCGAAGGCGAAATTTACACTGGGTGTCAAAAACCCATCGAGGCTGGCTGTAAACAGAGATGAAAGAAGTAAAACTGGTGGTTGCACATTCACCCTTCTTTACATTTAGAGGAGGTTCTACCAGAAAAAAATTTTTTTTGTCCCCCAAAGGAATGTGAGGGAATATATTACTCCCCAGTCCCTTCTTGGCTACACTGCTTCCCGAGAGCACTTGATTTTATGTACGCTCATAATTAAATCCAATGTTATTTTGTCGGAGGAAAAAGTATTTATTCGTTTTGCAATTTATTCTTTGGTATCTATTTCATGTTTAAATTATTATTATGTAATAGCTATAAACTCGTAATCTTGATCATAGTATTAAATTTCACGAGCTTTATAGAAGGTAATAAAATATAGACATTTTTTTGATAAATTTAAATAAACCTATTTAGAATCCATCTTTGATTATATAAAATAGCGTGGCATCTTGGGATGCCCCAAGCAAATGCCACTTTCTCGAAATGTTTGCAACAAGAAAAAAAAAATTATAGTATCAAATATAAAGTGCATTCTAGGATTTACTTCGCACTGTTTTTCCATATTTTCCACATAATCAACCGCTCTAAGGATAATTGTGGGTTCATTTTCGCTCAACCAGAGTGTCGCGAAATATTTTGATAAACGTTGATCTAGTTTAACCTTCCGAATTATCCTATCATTTAATGCCTTCCGCTCTGGGACCAAGAAAAGATGAATTTTTCGGAACCCAATAGCTTACAACGACCTAATCATTATGGAATATGTAGGAGGTTCCATTACTTAGCAAATGCGTTTGAAAATTATTTATTTTATTTTTTTCGTGAACTTAATTTAAGTGTTATTGGACAATGGGAACCGTAAGATTTAACTATGCAATTAATGATGGAGACCAAAGTGACAAATTTTCATTTTACCAAAATCAAAGATCATGAGTTATAAATATAGCGGGCAAGGCTTGTTCGATATGTGAACAATGATGTTTGATTACATGAGTCGATTTCTTAAATTTATTTATCTGAATTTGGTCGTCCTTAAATCATAAACCAAAATTTTTTATTTATATATTGGATTTTAAAGATTTTGCATCTCTTAATTTCCTGGTTTACTTCATACAAATTGATGAGTTGGATTAAGTGAGCGAGTTGTATCTTGCCAGTAACTCTAGTGGCGCTTTTATAAACTATAAGCACTATGTATGAATTAAAAATATTTTACTATTTATCATTTAAATTTTGTTCCATCATTTTTATTATAGAAAACTATTTTAATTATCTTTATTATAAATAAAATATTAAGTTATGATGGACATAGTCATAGTATAAGGTAATATATTCATGTAGAATTGTAATATATTTCATGTTTTCTAAACGGGCTTTTTCACGCTCTTGTATTATTTATCACAGTATTAATGATGTGTTCGGTAAACCTCTTGAGGTAGTTTTTTATCCTAGCTGGTGAAAGGTAGGTACACAACCGCTTCAGAACTACCGGTTGAAATTGGGGTCATTCTCAGTCTGCTCTAAGGATCCGATATGAAAATTTATTTATCCGTTCTATAAATATTACATAATCAAATTTTTTTAAAATTCGTTATCAATAGTTCATATTTCGTTTGACTGCAAAATACAAAAATGGAGGGAAATACCAAATTGCGTTTGATCGTCACATTACGTTTGTTGGATGAAACCATTAAAATGGTGACAAAAGTTCAGAAATATGTAAATTTGGATTTTTCTAGATATAACGTTATTTTCTCGGGAAAAAACCTTTAAAATTTCGTATCTCGACAATGAATTGAGATAGTTAGGCAGTACTGAACTAAACTATTTTTGAACTTAGTTATTAACATTTACTCATTTGTCTGGGTGTGTGCGTTCTTGTGAGTGTACGCTTGTGTGTATTGATAACTTTTTTCTTTACTGTTAATGATATTTATTTTTGAGGAACTTGAGGCTCGGTCAATAATTACTATACTATGAATTTAAATGACGTTCCTATATTTTATTGTATATTTTTTTTATTATATTTCTCCTAGTTCTCTTTAAAGGTTATTTATTTATTTCACTACATTAGATTGCAACGCTAATTTGTCTTTGTCTTTACTTGTGTGAGTTAGTTGTAGTGGACAGGTATTAGTTATTTTTAAATGTAAAATACTAAAAATCATTAATCTCAATTTGTATTTTGTTATTTATTTTTTCCCCCTTTAGTCGGCCCAAGACTCTAATTGAAGTCCTACACTGCCAATTCTAGCCATTGTGGATAGTCGAGTTTTATATTTTGTGTGGCCGCCACTGAATGAAAAAAGTCAACCAAATCCCAACCTGCGCCTAATCACCTAGGCTACGGATTGCCCTAACCGATTATTTTAGTATTTTATAATTAGTTTTAAAAAAATTTTTGTTGAAAGAGAACTTTTTTTTTTCACTTTATGGAATGAATGTGTTATTTATGAAATTTCGAAACGTCTCCAAAGTATGGTTGTTTATAATTAAATGAATCTGAAGATCCTAAATATACACATGTACGTTTATTGCACAATGTGTTCGCTTGACAAATGATTAGCCAACCTTGTATGTATAAACACATCCAGTGAACGTTCAACTTTAGTAATGATGATAGAGGGACTTACAGAAATTAGTTTTAATCATAAATCTTAATGCTATTTATTTCTGAATATATCTGAACTTACTACTTACTTGCTTAATATAGCCTTAACTAACGTGATTCTAACTCTCTTAAACGTACCAGATGAACAAGTTTACTTTTGGTAATTTCTATTTGGTCTGCCTTTATCGGCCCCTACTAAGACTTATTGTGTTAATTATCGTACAATAGGGCCTTCCATTAAGAGCCCCTGCTAATTGACTGTCATTTAGTAATTAGCAGTATCAGATGTGGTGTAGAGAGGGGAGGAGGTACGCGGTGGTGTACAACTGACTCCGGCAGTGACTTAATGAGAGTAGCGGTTGGACCCTCTTTCCGCTCCGGTTGACCCCTATAGCACATCTGCTCTATGGTGTCCGTCTGTCTCTTCTGTCTTCCGCATTGTTTATAATCCATTTTTGGAATTATTGGGTCTTTTGTCCTCTGTGCATTTTGGGAAATGTCATTAAAAATATTAAAACTTGTATTAATACTTAGTAGTATTACAAAGTACCCTACAGATTCTCCTACGGGTTGCTTACATCATTTAATATTTTTTTCTTTTTAATTTTTCCTATTTTAAGTTAACACTTTGGAATTTCAAAGTACATATTTATTGAAAACAAGTTTATTTAAATGGCTAAAGATTAATTTATGTTTCATATCCTGTTAATACAAACTTATTCCAACGTGAACTATTATATGAACGATTTATGCTGATTTTCTGTCATTGGTTTGGGTGTCAGTGTAACAACTAAGGCTCTTTGATTGTAATTTATTATATGGTCTCAATTATGAACCTTTGTAATCAAATAATTCGCCTCACATCAAAATCTGTTATTTTTACGTATAATCCAAAAATCGGGAGGAAAAAAAATGTCCGTACGTCCTGGCTTTTCATCCTAACCACCAGTCCAATTTTTTAAAATTCAATATCAGTGTCATAAGTCATCCAGCGATGATCCTCAATACATCTCAACATCATTCGCCATGTCTGTTCAAAACGGCTGCCAATTTGAACACGTTCCCATGTTTCAAGTAGGGTAAATGGCCCAATGGTGGACATCTTAAAGACAATTTTGAGTTTTATGATTAATTGGGTTCTATTTGTTGGTACTATTACATTAAATTTATTCTGATCCACCAATATCTACTTAGTAAGTTCACTCGCGTTAGAAATATAAAATAAAACTCTAATAAATTACAAAAAATTTCCGTAAGTGTTAAAATGCTTTCACAGTGGACTACTAATTTCCATAATGTTTGTATGGTGGGGACTTTTATTTATTTTTTAATAACAAAGACGTAGTGGCAGTTTTAGTCCACACCAATACAAAAAATAAATAAATATATATAATTTTATTTATATAATTCACACATAAATTATCTGATTGAAAATCACTAATTAACTTACGTAAGTACATTAGGTCAAAATAAAGCAACAAATAAAATAATTAAGTTAATATTTTGACAACTTTTTATAAATACATTTTTCATTCTATTAATAGATTAAAAGTGACCATCACTGCCACATCACTTTTAATTTGTACAATTTGACAAACAAATTTTTTAAAAATATATTAGATATTTATCAAAACTAAGTTTCCTTCTTTTATAGTGCCATCATTATATTCCTTTTCGGCACTGCAGTTTTCTGGCATCTGTGAGCTCGATTAGGCTTATTTTTTAAATATATTTTTGGGCAATGATTTCAACGGTTTCAGCGTAACAACTATTCAACGTTACACAGCCATTTCCATTGTCGATCATTCCAATTTTTTTACCATAAAATGTTTTCAAAGCTGAGGCCTCTTCTAAGTCCGCCTCGATGCTCGACGGTCCTGCTGAGAGGTCAGCTCACAGATAACATCTGACTCCCAAACTTCCCATGATGTGTTAAATATAAAATGTTTTACTATATTAAATGTTATAAGAATTGGATTTTGAGCAGCCCTATTTAAAGTCATGTTAAATGGTAAATGTATAAGAGCTCCTAGCGGAGTTTTTGAGCAATTAGTTTTATAATCTTTCACTCCAAAACTTCATGTTATTGTTTACTTTCAATTTTTTATAAAAGTAATATGTTACGACATGCCTAAATTAAGTGAAAAGTGGAAGTTGTGTGAAAGTTTGGTAACTGAATGCCTTGTTGATCATCTAACTTGTGAGGAAGAGAGTCAAGATGAGCCTATTGACAAGTATCATTACATTATTATTATTGTCATCCATTGCTTTATAAGTTTTAAAAACATCCAAAACAATACTAACATAATCCGAACACAAACCAGGAGCAAGTAACCGAACCCAACAAGAAATAAAACGGTGACGAGCTGGACTGGTTTGTTGCTTGACTTCATTCTCCATTTAACAGACCTAGTAACAAACTCTCGACCATGTTATAGATTATATTATTTTAGCATGGTAAATGAAGGAAATATTTCTCCATTTAACATAAGTTTTTTTTTTTAGAAAGAGTTTTTAAGCCATTCTCAAACCCTTAAAAATAAAATATACTTTATACAGGTAGACCATCCATTATATATATATATATATATCATTCCTATTCATATAGCGTTGTTGCCACCGTAGGTGTAATTGCCGAAATTTTTTTTCTATAGACAGTGGCTCCAAAACGTGCACTTATTTGTGCATAATCGAAGCATGTGTATAATTTATTGGATTTTTTAAAAATAATTAAAATATTTATAATTTATTATTAGCTAACATTTTGGTTCTGACTAGGGTTAATAAAATACTTCAATTGTAGAAAGATGCACGACTGAATTCCAGAAGATGTGGTATGCCTTACCACGTGATTTTACATCTTCTGAGATTCAGTCCTACGTTTGTCTTCTATCAACATATTTTAGTGTCTGAGATTGGATGTCCTTCTCTAGAAAGTCATTTATGACAGTGGATGATATATCTTTGACTTAAAAGACAACGTGGTTCTGTCCTGTATTGTTCATAAATGTTTTATTATGTTGAAATAATGGCCGATTCCAACCACTCCAATCCTCTGACGTATGGACACCATTATATGTAGTTTCACCCTGATGATAGCTTCTTTACACAGCTAACACTGGAGCTAACAACATAGTTTGTTGTTGAGATGGTTGATAACCCCCGGGATTGTTGAACCGTTGAGCCCTAGGAAGCCGACTGCCGACCTCTCTCCCCTTCTCACCCCGTTATTTCTTCTTCCACCTTGTGCCTTTCTCTTTTAGTCTTCCGTTCAAGGGCGGTACGGTCCCGGCAACTATCTAGTCGGCTTATGTAGGACTCTTTTTGACTGTTCGTTTATAATTATCGGTATTTTTACCCTCTATACTTATTAGTGCCATTATCGTATACTATAGTACATCTATCGCTGATGTAATGTAACCTTTAGTAAAAATTAATTATTTATTTTCCATAATTTATATCAATACTTGGACAGAGTTTAATATTTTCCACAATTAATCTGGCCCAGGAGATAGATGTCATGAATGGTACCCTATGACTCCTTAGGATTCTTGGCCCTATGACAAGTTTAGTTCTGGACCTTAACATTCCAAACGATCTTTAGTTAATTTTTGGTTTGTGGAGCACAAAACAGAAACAAAATAAAATCTTGTAAATATTGTTTTTCTGTAACTATAAGATATTTGTTTAGTCGAAAAATTAGTGGTTCCGGATGATGTT
>NW_027116111.1:284354-296681 GCF_000696795.3 Halyomorpha halys | reverse complement strand
ATATATATTTATTGCTTAAGCTATCATTTTTAATTTTAATGTCTTGTTTATTATTGATCGTATATTCAATGTGAGGAGGAAATGATGAGGAAGGTCAATAGAGCAATATTTTGACAAAAATAATCGAAACTTATGTTATTTCTTTCGACGTTTCGGCCTTTCAAGTTTCAAGCCTTCGCCAAAGTTGACAGCGTGTAGACTTTCCGCTACAAATGGAACATTTGTATTTACAATAAATTATGTTTGGTTCATTATTACTCCACTGACCGCACTCCCCGACCACGTCTTCAAGAAATTGAATTTTTTTGTTTTAGTCTAGTTAATCAATAAATAAGTTAACCCAAATGCCAAAGTTACTATTTATTGATTAGCTAGACTCCTTAAGATTCTTACACAGTGCATTTAAATTAGCAGCTGAATGAGATCTTAATTTTTTAATATAAACTGTAATCGCCATAAACAGCAGTGGCCGTTGTCGACTTCATATGTTCTTTTTTTAATTTTAAAAATTGTTGCCTTGTTCAATTTATTGTCCCAAAATTATTAAAATTTCATTATAATATTGTTAAAAAAATTAAAAATAAATCTATAGCATACACCCTGTATCAAAAACAAAAACAAACCAATATTTTCGCAATCAAAGCCATTATAAAAAAAAATAAATTAATTTATATTTTGTTTTAGTTATTTTATATTATTCCTTTAGTTTGTTATCAAAAAGGCAAGTTCTGTCTGCAATCATAAGCGACGACACATGAATGATCAATGTTATGTTATCAATGTATTGCGCAATAATGTCTAGAGACAATTTTTACATATTTTACAATAAAAAATAAACTCTTTTTATCGGCTGTATATATTTCACAATAGTTCAGTATGGTATAGAGACGGATGTTGTATTGTATAATTTTAAATAGTTCCCAATATATTGACGATTAAATTGAATGGATAGCTAATCGCTGTACTGAAAGAACTATTGTCAATTAAAATAATCATGTGATTATTTCTAATGGCTAATCATCGAAAAATCTTGAGTAATGTTTTATAGTTAAATTTACTGAAGTCGTGTTATAAGTATTAGTGACATAATATAAGAGCTACTGTTAGTTTCACTATTAATTTAGGTTTAGCGTATCCTTATCTAAATCTGAGAAAATCTATTATCCAGATCTTTTGTGTCATAAAGTTTTATGTGTTATATTATTGGGAATAATTATTAATATCCTAATGTAATTTTTCTATATTTTTTAACATTAGGTTAATTTGATTAACCCTTACGCTTATAAATCATATGCATAATTGAACGGTTTAATGTAAACTATTTTATAAATTAATTGGTATTTTATTGCGAAATTACGGTGTAAAAAATGTTATTGGTTCCTGGATTAATTACATCGTATTATAATATCTACGGCGTTGAATAAGTTTGTATAAAGATGCATCTAGAACGGGTGTTCGTTTATTTTTAAGTTATCCGATGCCTTGAGCTAGTCGAATGTTGAAATCATTCCTGCCAAGACTGTGAAAGTGTTAATAATAAAACAGTTTTGACCTTTTGCCCAACATTTTTAATTTTATGTGAAATGCATTCGAATAAAATATTTAAAATTTTGGGTTGTTATTTCAAATTATTTTTTTTTTTTTCATAGTTGTATTAGTTATTTAATTTTTATCATATCTATTTATGTACGTGCGGTCTCATAGGAGATCCTTAAAATGATATAAAAAATGAAAGTGATGTTTTTATTTTCTATTAAAATATAACACGTGATGGTTTTTATGAAACTAGAATGACTATTGAAGTTGTTAAATTTTTATTTAGATCATGCGAAACTACTTATTTTTTTTTATATGCGCAGGATTACCAAAAATTTTCAATAATTTCTTTTTTAAATAATTATTTATTCAGTGCGTTATCAATATAATATTTATTCCAGCTATTTAGATTTATTAAAACAATTTATCGTGTCAAATTTTTTGACCAAGTTTAAAATTAAGTCTACTTTAACTTACCCCCCTAACATCGGAATAAAAATAATTCAGAACATTTAACTTGGAATACATTCTTTAATCTCGGGAAAATCATTTCCTGAAATGAATTTGGCTTGCTTGAAACCAAGACTTACTATCCATCATAAAACTTGTTACAATTAGAAATTAAAATCTTGTGTACCTCAGATATTTTAAGCGATACCCATTGAATATCTGTTCGATGTTTCGAATGTAGATAAGATACTGTATCTTAATATTACATCATTGCTGATTTTCTTGGTTAGATTTCCGATTCTAAACAAAAATGATCTAAAAGTTAATAGTTATTGTTTTGTGCAAAATATATTTAGGAAGAGCGTGGAAATATGGCCGAAATAGGGTTTTGTATGAATAGTACATTTAAAATCGACTTCGTTCTTAGACCAATATATATATATATATTCAGAGTTGATTTTCATCTGTTTTCTGCATGTTTTTTCTAAAGTAAATAAATAGAATTATAAATTTATAAAAAGAAACGTTTGAAGTTTGTATTTATTTACAGGAAAATATCAAATGTTTAATTTTTTATTCTCGCTTCCCCCTCCTCCTTCCTGTCTTAAATACACATTTTTCTGTTTCATTTGTAGATTTCCTTGTATAAATATAAAATTGAAAAAGGGACTGTTAAAATAAAAACCTTGTTTGTCAAATATAATATCATTAGGTGCCGGTATATAACATAAAATCATTATTATTGTGTATTTTATTATATTATTTTTGATTATTTTGTGAATTGTTTCTCTCTGTCAACTTACGAATTTTCCAACGCATTATTATGTGCAGCAATAAATCTATACAATAATGTGTAGTCTAAAATCAACACATCCCCGTGCTGTGAATAAAATTAAATTAAGAAGATGAAATCAATTTAGTTTCCCTCAAGTTAGGTTTAGGAATTACCAGGATTCTTAGGATTACAAAGGTAATAACAATTACAATTCTTGGTTTAATTGCTCTTTGAAAGGCATATTATTGGAGTCTAATTCGGCCTTAAAAACGCAATCTTGAGAAGGCTTTGTGTTGAGTAGCACTTCATTAGAGGCGATTACAACTGAAAGTGAATTGGGTCTTCAAAGGGTAATTCTGCCCTTAAATGGGGTGCCAACGTCTTAAGACTCGATTTATGATTCGGTATTGGAGCGGTTTGCTTGTTTTTCGGTTTGAAATTGCATCAACGTCCCTCAAAAATATTGGCAACGTATCTGCATCATGTAGTTTTAATTTTACAATAATTAATGCGTATTTTAAATTCTATTCTGATTCGCGTATTTTCTCATTCGCGTAGTATAACTCTAAAAACAGTTTTTTAATATAAGGTCACGAGGCCATCTTCTTGTGTTATTTTAAATGGTATATAGAGATGAACTTAAGTGTTATCACCACCAAAAATCTCTGACAATTTAACAACTACTTGCGTCCAAAGTTGGGACATTCAAGTATCTTTATCTGAAAATTAGCCGTTCAATAGCTTAGTCAGAAAACTAATTAAAAAAATATCAAAATTATTTTATTTCAACAAAAACCATTTATTACTTAGTAATATTAATCTTACTGAGAAATATATGAAAAGTCGACTAAAACATTGAAAAGGAAATAATACTTGGCTACGAGGAGGTTGATAAAATTATCTCAGTATTAGGATCGGGAAAACTCCTAAAAGTTTACTAAAATACTTATTAAAAAAAAAAAACCAAATCAATGATTTAAAAAATCTGGATTACAACCTTTTAACTAATTCAATGTTGGTTGTATTGCATCCCAGTTGCATTAATTGTTGACGTATTAATTTGTCAAGATTGACGTACATACATAATGTTTTTGATAGTTGACTAAAAACAACTAAAAAAATTAGCATTTGATATGCCTTTTTCTCAGCACAAGGTAGAAATAATCTGGTTCCATTTTACCGCTGATATTTTATGTGCATTAACATTTTCTTTTTATCCCCTTCTTGATTATTTCTGACATACGGGAAAGGGAGAATCGCCACATAAAATAGTCAACCCACTCTATTCCGGAATCGAACCGGTGCCGTTGCTTACCTCAACTCCTTCAGCTTCAATGTATTTGTATCAACTGTCTATAAACAAACAATATTATGAACTCGGGAATTCACTTTTAATAATCAAGAATAACGAAGCCACTTAACTCTTAACAGTTATTTTATTAACAAATATCATTTTATTAATTTATTTTTTAATGCGATTTATGAAATTTGCTAAAATAATTTTAGTATTTCAGTGTCAATTATTAACTTAGTAATTCAACATTAGTTTTCTTTGTTCTACAAAAGAAAAAAAAAACCTCTTATAAGTAAGAAATCGACTTCAACATCAATTTGTCTAGGGCTTCATTAATATTTAAAATTCGAGAAGTGCCCTTTAAGTTATTTTGCACTACCACACTCTCTCTTTAATTTTTAATAAACCTACCCCTCTCCTCCACCAGCTCCCCTCACTTTTTATAGCAGAGGAAAAATGAAACACTTTTCCAGGAAGGAAATGCTGCCAAATTATTCAGTATTGTAGAAAGAAGTTGGCGCTGCAACCACCAAATCAGTTGGTGTTAAATTTTCTTTCGTCTTTGATGAGTAAATTTTTTTTTACGAGTTAACGTAATTTATCCATGAAGATTTACATCAGTTTTGATATGTTTGTTGGGACAAATAACACATTTTCGGATTTTTTTTTCTATTATCTTTTTGATGAATCCTTTAGCATTGCTGTGAAAGATGAACTTTCTCGTATATTTTTGAATTAGAGGAATTGATTTTTAGTTACTAAATTACGTTAGTAAAACAAAATATAAAATAATTATTTTAATTTAATTTTATCCCTAAAAACTCCTTCTAATGTAATGATTTAAAAATTAAATAGATACTAGAATTGTAAACATGTAAAACATGTATTAGGCACTTGTACTGTTTATTTATTTTTTATTTGATATATTAATTTATTTTAAGTGATAGAAAACATGTGTTTATAACTTGTACTAGTTAAAATGTTTATAACATAATCAAATTTCATTATTTTTAAAAAGTCAGGGAATTGTTAGGATTCTTTTTTTTTTGACAAAGTGTTTTGAGAATAAAAAAATTACTAAATATGAAATAATAATATTTAAAAAAATAGCTACTCTCATTCTTAAATGTTATTCGCTATTGAATCTTACGAAAAATAGCTGATTGATCTAGACCTCTCTTTTAACCTCTTAGCTCATTCTAAAATTCAGGATTTGTTAATCAATTCATTCTATTTAGGTCTTTTATTTTTTTCACAGCATATCTTAGTCAAGCTTTAAACATATTACTGAAACGAAGCAGAAACAATTTTAACTTTCAATTGACCAATTACGTTGTTGGAAACCCGATTAATCCGAAGAAGTTAAACTCGTTACCTAATATTCAAGACTTATCCACTTCTTCACGGTATATACGAAAATATTAATCAAATACCATAGATGTTTTGCCTATTTCAAGCGTCTGTCAGTGAAATAGAGTAACAAGTGAATGATATGGATTTAAAAATTAGTTATTTAAAAAACTATTACTGAAATATAAAATGTTTCAATTAGATTTTTTTTTTGTGATTCTAGTTCGAAATATATTGGGAAAGTATTCAAGGGTTTTTGCTCTTAGAGGTAATAAAAAAAATAATTTGTTGTTAAAATAATTTATAAATATTACCAACCAATTTGATACTACCTTAAAAAGTTCATCGTTGCCTCTTTAGCATTACACTTTTTTTTTTTTCTTGCAGGAAAAAAATAAAGTAAAATTTAATTAATTATACTCGCTATAAAAATTTAAAGGAAGTTTTCAATATAAAATTTTATCTAGTTTTTATTTTATCTTTTTCCAATTTTATTTTGAACTACTACTGTTTTAAATCGGAGCTGTAGTTGCATATTACTGTTTGTTCAGAGTTGTAAAGAATTAAGGGAAAATATATTACAATACTGGGATATCACTCTAATTAAAACAGATTTTAGATATTTGGACTTCTTATTTTATTTATTATTATTTTTTTTTGGCGTGTTTTGATAAAGTTAATCCTTTTTCTTTAATTTGTTTTCTTTCTAGTTGATCGGTATTCACAAACTAGGAGCTAAAAAATAAATAAACTATATTAATTTTTAGCTTAACGTTTTCAGAACGGTACTAGATTTAAAAATGGTAAGTGACCCAAGTACAGTTTATTTACCTTTTGTTTGTCTTGTTTGTTAATGTAAATTGCATGCCTGAATACTTGGAAACCTACTACCCCCCTCCTTCCGCAACAATCAAACCTTAATTTGACTGACCTAATTAATATATTTTTCCGTTTATTTTTGAATTTATTTGGTTTTTTAGAACCTCTTCATAATCTAAGGTTGTGCAATATTTGTATATCGTAGTAATATTAGAAGATTCAAAAACAAAGTCCTCAAGTCTCTGAAATATAATTAAATAACTCGCAAAGCTACCATTTTATGGATTCCGGGGAAAAAGACATGATCACATTAATGCAGGTGCGAAACAGCTCATATACAGTCTTAAAAAGACCTACCAAATACAGTTTAACGTATTATGCTAAAATGTTATGTGTTCGCCAATTTAAGAGAAGTGGTTATAAATCAGTTTTGACTAGTGTTCAATATGCTTGAACCTTTTTGGAATCTCTCAGCCATATAATAAAAATAATTTTTGTGCCTTTATTGTTGTAACCTATTGAATATTCGTTTTATTAGTTATCATTGTTGTTATTACGTACAAGTTTTTGTAGCAACCGGTAGGGAAGACGTAAACAATATTGTTTGTGTCTGGAACGTCGGTGCCACCAAGACTTATCTCTATTGACTTTCCTGTATTTGTTTGTCTCAGTATATCAGATTAAGTAACTAATCTTATATTTAAAAGGACTTCTTCCTGTTACCATTATATATTAATTCTCCTAATTGGCTAATCGGATATATTTGCGAGAAAAGGTAATTTTAATAATGTATAACTGATCAGTTATTTATGTATATTTTGAGTATTTTATCTTTTATTTATTTTTCACTTTTTTGCTCTTTAGAAAATACGAGCGTTGTTTACAATTGTTGGGTGTTACGGATGACTGCGTTATAACTCACTTGTATATATGCAGAGAATTGCTTCCATCATCCGGCAGACGACTTCCAACGTTTAAAAGGAGGTACACAATTTTCTAAGGGCATTTATTCCCTATCGGTATCATCACCTACCATCAGAATGAATTCCTCTATTACTTCCTGTGGACCATTTGTTAAGAAATTCTGAAAATCCTGTTAACCTTCTCACTTGAAAACTTACTTTGTCACTTCTTCTCGCCGGCAGAATGGTACCGCCCTTTGTGAGCTACACCGATACCTGCTAAGTAGATCTGTATGCTCTGATGACGCGAAGTAGAACTTTCCTCTAAATCGATGCCATTCTATTCCTCAGTCTCTGTGTAAGGTTTCAGAACTAGAAGTAGTATGTATACTCTAGGATATCTTCCAGAGCTCCTTTGTGAATCGTGATTGTGGTTGGATACCTAAGATGCCAGATGAGGCCCACTCATGACTTTATATTATATTTAACTATTATTGCTATATTGTGAAATTATAGTCCTTAGGACGACCTATCTTCAGATATCCCATTACAGTCGTACACTTATTAAGAATTAGATCTAGGAATATCTACGAGTCTATTATTGTCCATTTTAGATATGCATTCTGTAAAAAATCTTATATCCTAGAAGAATGTGTGCAATTCTTTTTATCATCCTCTAGACACATCAGATAATTGATGTTATGAATGTTTTTTTTGTTTTGTTTTTTCAATACATATTTTACATTTTATCTTTTTCCTTCATTATTGCCAGGATAGTGGACTCGGAATCACTCGTACTAAGATAGACCATTAGATAATTGTGTTGCATTGAATTCGTCAACCCTCCCCTAAAATAATGAGGGCTCCCCCTGGCAATTAGTGGCAATTAACGGACTTGGAAGGGGGTGGTTCCGAGCCCCTGTCAGTCTCCTGTCAATCAATACTGGAGCCGGTACTGCGACTGTACAGCTCCCTCTAGCTGTACACCGACTGTACCTTCCCTCTCTATTCCTCTCCGTCGCCCCTAACAACGTCCGCCGGGTTAGGGAAAAATAATAAGATAAAAGAAAATAATAATAAAAAAAAGAAGAAAAAAAAAGGAAAGAAAGAAAAAAAGGAGAGGAAGAAAAACCTATTTGTGAGAGAATTTTTTTTTTTTAAATTCGCCCTCGGCTCCAGTTTTGTACATTTTACCCCCGTCCTATCGATCTGCCCTCATTCTTCTTTCCTGGTATCTGTGGTATCTGCAGGATGTAGTAGGCATATTCTCTTGTTCGGAATAATAATTACCATTTAAAATTTTAAGCATTTCTATGCTTTTATAAGTAATATACTTACGTTTTTTAAATTTTCTTCATTTCCTTCAATAAAAATTTAAGTCGGCAGCTTAGTCAACAATATCCAAATACTAGTTACTCAGGAGAGAAATTATTAATTTTCAAATCTCATTTAGGTAATTTATTGAAATTCCGAAAATTTTGTTGCTAATTATATCCAAAATGGTATGTCTCCTAACTAATAATAATAGTATGGTTGTTATTGGAGTTTTACAAAATGAAAAGACTTAACCATTTTTAATATTTACATGAAGGTTTCAGCAATTTAGCCTTGGACAGTTTTAGTTTAGCTACAGATCGACCAATTTAGATTAACATAAGACCCGCAACCTTACCATAACTTTTATGACACATAATATGTTCATCTGGGGTCATCTCTGTGTCACAGAAAATTGTAAACTGACCAGTTCATATCACACTGTTTTAAGTCCAGATGGAGCTCTGCAATGTGGGCCGAAATGTCCTATCTTTTCTTTTTAATTGGAGTAAAACGTCTTTACCAACATTGTACAACATAAGAAAAAAAAAATACGGGATTAGTTTATTTCATGATGCAAGATGAAACGGAAGAAGTGGGGCGAAGTTTGTCAATTCAGATAATTTTTCAATTGTTATAGGAAAGGAGAAGCTCCTGGCATTGACTTGACCACCCGATTAAACTCTTTTAAGTTTCTACTCTCCTATTACATGACTGTTCTATTGTAATCATTATTAATATTTTCTGTCTTGGGCTATAAGAGATAACGCATGACCATTATTGATAAAGTTTTAATACATTAGTTCATTTAAATTTTGACAATTTCTGTTTCTAGATCATTTTTGACCATGACCTGTACCGTATTGTCCTCAATTATTTCAAAATGTTTAATATGTCAAACGAATTGTGTTGACTAGTTTTTCCTAATTACTAGCCATTTTTATTCCAATTCGTCTTAATGCTTTAAGTATTTGCTAGATAGTGGATTGATGGATATGTGTCAAAAAGGATTTAACTTCGTTTTTAGATTTGAGAAACTATTTCAAAAACTTAAAGGTTTTGTCCCAAATTGTAC
Organism: Halyomorpha halys; assembly: GCF_000696795.3. Lineage (NCBI taxonomy): Eukaryota > Metazoa > Arthropoda > Insecta > Hemiptera > Pentatomidae > Halyomorpha > Halyomorpha halys. Next base: position 287,166 of record NW_027116111.1, on the reverse strand, counting down.
AAAGTTCAATCTAGTTTATAAATACATAGGATAGTTTTCGTTGAAAAGTCACTTATTTATGCTCAAAATGTGAAAACTTAAATAAAAAAAAATCGGAGAAATGCAAATTTTTTTAATTTCAACCAGAAAAAGCGACTTTTAGAGAAATGTCCTATAAATTTAAAAGCTAGATTAAATTATCTATGATTTGATTTCTGTTAACCCAATAGTCTTTGAGATACGGTTTCTTAAATTTTAGGAAATGTATTAACGGCCAAAACTGAAGCTGCCTCTTTTAAGAAAACCTTTTAATCATTGTTCTATTAGTTAATTATTTAGTTGAAATTTTCTTTGATTTTTTTCTTTAGTTATTTACTTATTTTTGGTGGTAACTTACATTTTAATTTGGTGTGTAATAAATTAAAAGGGAGAGAGGTTGTTGTTCAGTGTGTAAAGCGCTGTGCTACTAACTGCCAGGCCGGGTTGTTATAATTATTTAATGTATTTCTTAAGCCTTAAGTCAACCCTATGGGTTCCGGAGCCCTCATGGTGCACACCTGGTACCCCGAATTGAGGAAAAAACTGGCAGTTGAGCATGATCCTAAACAAATCGCCTACTTGCCCAACAGTTGTTTAAGAAATAATACCTCCCTATAAAGTACTGAACACCCTGACCTTCCTGTGTTGTAGAGGTACAGGTAAAATAAATTTAAGGTTTTTCCGAATCTTTATAGCAAAGGATGAAAACCTTCAGTAGAAGTAAACGTCATACCATAGTGCCCTGAATAAATCTCTTCACTCGTTTAAGGTTCTTCGAATGGTGGTGTATTAAAAACGTTTAAAAAAACAAAAAAAATGGAGCTGGTCGCGTGGTATGACCAGAGTCACGGAAGGCAGCGGTCACGTGAGCATTACACGCAGCTAGCGGTCCCGATCAGCTGATCTAATCAACAGCTGCTGTCCGACTACTCTGATTCATTGCCATTTTGTTATGTCATTTTCCATTTACATATGATCATGGATGAATTAATTTTAATAAATCGGATTCTACTATAGTATAATTTATTTCCACTAATACACACATACATTTAATCCATTTACTCATGAGGTACTGATTCAATAATAAAAGGTACAAAAAGAGTATTTTCAGAAGAAAAAAAAATAGAAGTTAATTTGTCCACGAATCTCTTAGTTTCTTGGGATGCCAAATCTACTAAAGTTCACGTTTCCAACCTCGTCAGCCGCCGGTTTCATAGAGAAAAATTTGGAAATATAGGTTTTCAGTTTATATATAGAAAATCAACCATTTTTAACATTTCATATTGAATTAATGCCGATAATAGGCAATAAATAACTAATGCAAATATTATATTTTGATTTTTCTGATCTCTACGATAAAGGTAAAAATTTCATCCCAGCTGCTCTGTTGTGCCCAAGCTTCAACTGTATATCCCCTAATCTAACTATTTCTTAAATAATTTTTCTCCAAGAACCGAAGAATAGCATTTTTCCTGATTGAGAAAAAATGATTTATCATATGTGCATTTCTAAGAAAATTTAGGCTTCTTTAAAAATAAAAAGAAATTTTTGTCTTTAGATAGAAAAAAAATGTCTTTAGATAAAAAAAATCCTGTCCTTAGATTCCCTTTTCATTTGTGAATGAATAATCCATTAACTTAAACAATTTAAATTTTTGTTATAATTAAAATTTAATTACAGGCTCCATAAGTAGTGTCTGTAATAAGAAAAAAATCTATGTTTAGTCCTATTTCCTTTTGTTCTGTTAACTTCTATTTTCTCCTCTATTTCCTAGTTGATTGTGATTTTCTAAAAATATAGCAGTTATTGTTTTTTAATATTTAATGGAACATTTTTTTTTTTTAAAGAAGATAAATAAACTAAAGTTAAACTTCAATAATAAACTTTGACGTAAATACTTTTTTTTCTACAGATTTCCTTTTGAAACATTTAATGGAACTTTCGAAAAAGTTTCATGCCCTGGTTATAACTTCTCTTTTAAAAAAAATACAAACATCGAAATGCTTATACAAATTACTTCCTAACTTTTTATTTTAAAATTTCATTACCCCAGGTGAGAATCTAACCCTATCTATTTCGTACCTTGTGCTCAAGGACTCTCACCCCAACTTGCTTGACCATTACAGTCTCCTCTTCGTTGCATTTTTTAAAACTAACATTCTTCAGTCTTTTTAATGCATTTTTTCCTTTTTTGATTTTATAATTTTAATTATAAAGGTTTACCATATATATATTCTTATAGAAATAAAGGTTTTTCATAAGAACATTTGTTTTTCTTATTAAACATTTTTTAATAATACTTATTTTATATACACTCTTACTTAACTAATCATTAATTTTATGTTTTTTTTGCTTCTAGGTGAGTGCTCTTTTTATCAATTACGTTACTCAAAAAGAATAGTAAGTACTATCTTATTTCTCTAAGTTGTGTCGTTTTTATTTTATTTATCTATATATTATTTTTAAAATTGAACAACTAATATCAGTTCGGTCGATGTTTTATTTTATATTTGTTAGAATAACATAATGAATTGTATTGATTAATTATATTGATGAAGAATATAGATTCATAAGTCTCTGGTTTAGTAGTTTTAGCAGATATCTAATTAAGGTATCATTTCAATTTTTCTGTTATAAAATTTTTGGTTTTCATTCTAATCAATAAAATCAGTAATCATTTATTAAAAGGTTAAATATAATCTTTCATTGAGGTTAAGTGGAAATTTGTTCACACATATAGTCACGAAAATTTTACACAATTTTAACACTTTGGGTGTTATTGTTTAGGAGTTAA
>NW_027116111.1:278461-284304 GCF_000696795.3 Halyomorpha halys | reverse complement strand
ATATATAAACGTATACTGCAAATAAAGATTATTTGGGAATTAATATTGCTATCGTGTATATCGTATAGTAATAAAAAAAAAAAATGCTCAAATATAGTATTGCGATTGTATAATATATACAATATAGGATATAATATGTGGCCATCAACGCTTAAGCATGTATAATATGGTGATTGCTAACTTCTAGCTTGAGTGACCAGGTCGTGAAATTCGATGACTTCCTAAAGGTCATGTTCCATTGATTTTTGAGTGTATTATACAATATGTATTTTCAACAATGCTTTTTAGTGTATATCGGGTCGGACGTTTCTTTGTTATTTTTTTTTAAATATCCATTAATTTCCTTATACAGTTAATTGATTTTAATATTATTATTGTGTATATATTTTTTTTAGAATCACTAAATCATGTCGCATAAATAATAAGACTTATAAGACTTAATTTTTATAATTACCTATTTTTTGTTGTATTAGTGCTCAAATAGTTGTAATTTTGATGTTCCAATCAATTGAAACGTAATCTATATCGCATATAATCTATTTAAAAAATAAATTATTTTCAGTAAATCAAGTAAATTTCAGTAAAGTAAGCTCTGGCAGAGGTCTATTAATTAATTGTTAATTATTAATCAAAATTAACCTAGTGCTTTTTAATAACTGCCACGCTCAAACTATCAAATTGAATTCTTGTTTTGTCAAATTTTTTTCTTGTTCAGAGTTCCTTTCACCCAATTGAACGGCTGTGATATCTAAAATATTTAAAATGGAAAAATAAGTACAACTCATTCGTCTAAGACGATGCAGTTGCGTTTCCAAACCTGTCACAAAAATAAATTTTGATTTAACCGGTTCAACATTAATTTCCGCTATGGCTCATTGACCTGCTTGGTGTAATTAAAATTTTGCAAAAATTTCATGTGTTCATGTCTAGGCTGGATGGAGCCCCGTAGTTCGAGTGCAAATTCACTTGAAATACACCTGCTTAGAACAGCAAGACTTGCTGATACTAGCAACACCTGTTAAGGACATCGGTAGTTTAAAGTTAATTAATCTTTCATTGGCTTTTAGCCTATTATCAGAGCAGTCTAATTCCTCGTTTACACGTTGCCAGTCAAAATTTTACTGGTCCCTAAGGCAGATAGCAGTGATATTCCAGCTAAATGGTGATTTACTGTTTACACATTGCCAGTACTAATGGACATTTCGGACTTAGCTTCATAGTAATTGCTTTCTTGTTTTTAATTTATATTTTTAGTTCTGGACACTTAATCACGAAACGCCCTGTAGATGAATGATCGGAATTTACTATGCTTCCCAGAACAAAGTAGATTATTTCCTCTTCTCATCCTTTTGTTTGTTTATGAGGTGATAGTCCAATTTTCAAAATATATTTGTCAGTTAAATTTTTATTTCAACTAGAGAATTATAATTTATTGTAACCATGGGTTATTGCTTAATACCTCTGTTGCACTCATCTTACAACTATATTTTTTTACTAATTACTTTCTAACCCTTTCTACCTGCAGTTAACAACATTTTGATAATAGATAATCATTAACTTATTTAGCTCCCTATTGGAAGACTAGACTCATTAATATTTAACACGGCGTACAGAGATGTAAGAGAATCCTTGGCTCTCCCCGTTCCGTTTGGTTTAGTAAATTTCCTTCTAATTAGCAAGAATCCGCGGAATGTGCGGTCTACCTAATCACTCTACCGCAGCCCGCATTCTATCCCCCGCGGATTTCCTGTGCTTTTCTCAACCCTGTCAACCGCGGTTTTCACCTGTCTGTTTTTATGGTCTTGGTTTATATATCCATCAACCCTTAATCCTGATCAGTATTGATTACTATTTTATTTCTGTATTAGATAATATATTATATTTATAAAAAATACTTTAAAAAATAATTAATGTATAGTTAAATGAGAAGGAGGATTGAAAATAATTTAAAATTATTTCTTGAACCAAAAACATGAACAATACTTAGAAGAAAATATACATACTAAAGTGGAAAGGGAGTATAACGTTTAATATAAACAAATATGGTTGGTACAAAAGTATCATAGTTTCATAAAATTGTAAGAGGCAGAAAGAATAAATAATTGTTACAATTTATAAATAGATTGTTTAAATCTTTAGAAAAAAAATGATAATTACTAAATAATTTATTTTTTAATATTTATAATAGTTATTTTTTAGCAATGAAAATAGTGTTATAATTTTAGTACAGTACTGCAAAACCTTCCTTATACGATTTTTTCATAATAATTATAATTCAAGTCTTGACACCATTTATTATTTAATATCATGTAATTTCCTATTAAGATGCTGTTGTATACAGTGCCTAAATAAATTAGCCGATATCAAAATATAAAAATAGAGATTAAATAAAAATGGCTCTTACGTGGTATTGCGTGTGCTGTATACTCCCTATCCCCGTGTCTGTTTGTGAGTTATATCAGTAGAACTTTTATAATTTTGACAATAACTTAAAAAATTAGTGGTTAAAAATAAATTAAAGGTTAAATAAAAAAATTAAGTTAAGAGAGAGTGAGATGGAGTTGTTGATTAAATGGTATCCTTCCAATGGTACACTCTAGGAGTAAATATATAAAAATTGCAGTTTAAGAAAAAATTACCACAAATTATTAAAAAAAAAAAAAAAGTAGTAAACGAAGTTCCTACATAAAAGGAAAATTTTCATTTGCTTCTTACCTACTTTTGATTAATAATATTATGGCTAATAATGATTAATGATATAATTAATGATAAGTATAAAAAAAAATTAAAATTATTAAAAAGCCTAACAAGTGCATATTTCAGTATCGGTTTCTCTCCATAATATTTCTTAAGATGATTAATGATTATTTATTAGGAATGTTTTGAAGGATTAGTTTAGACTTAGTGTCTTTTAATATCTTTCGGATTCATCTGCTTCAATTCTAAACTTTTGCTTCGTTTCCTTCTCAAAAGTTGATGGGGGACTTTTTTTTTTCAAAACATAATTAAAATTCGGTAATAATAGTTTGAGATAACGTCAATACTTATATACATCTGAACTATTCATTCGGACGTTAGAATATAAATTACGTTATTTAAACAAATCGTTTTCGTTTTTTCATCAAGACATTATTCGCAGTTAATTATTTTTGATTAGTGTGAACCATTCATTTTATGTTCAAAACATTTATTTATTTATTTTAGTGAAACGTTTAATTAATACACGCACAAATGTATGCATTGTCTTTTATGGTTACATATGGTTACGTCATAGGTATGTTTTTGTTTTATGATTAATACATTCTATTAAAAAAAAAAAAATGTTATACCCTCCCTTTTCAGGCTACTCATCTTGGTTGTACTTATTTAATAGATTTTAAAGGTACGATTTTTTATTTATTCTTTATAAAATGAAATATTCTCATTTGCAGTTATGAAATTTTTCGTTGTAATAAGAGTTTTTGTAGGAATGATTTTTTTCATATTTTGCTTATAATTCAATATCATATTACATAATTATTTTGCTAAATTATGCTTGTATTAGGTTTGGTTAATATTTTGTTATAAATAGAAACAAGAACAAATATATTTTTCCCGAATCAATGTTACTTATATCATCGATCTTAGTATACTGTTAATTTTTTTCAGTTATATCTTGCTATTAATACAATTTCTGTTTATAGGATTAATTACGTAGCTAATAAATAAAATATTATATTAAAACAAAATGTGAAAAAAAGCATTTAATTTAAAAAATAGTTTTTATTAGAAATTTATACATTTTTTATTTTATACGGTATATGAGAGATATACGTCTGGGAATTTCAAATTATACTTATTTTTTGAAGCTACTAGAGATTTATGTACATTTTAAATATTTTACTACTATATGCGGATTCTCATTCTACAGTGATTTATTTTTTCTTGTATATTTGAATTATTCAAAACAGACAAAAAGTAATTGTAATTACTAATTACAATTAAATGTAATTGTGATTAAATTAGTTCAACAAGTTATTGTAATTTCGGACCATTATTACAGTGGTTCATAAAGTAATTAAAATTACTAATCTAAATTCTAATTTCATTTCCTAGTTTCAAATTACAATAATTGGAAAGTAATTGTTAGTAATTACTTTTCTCTAACTCAGTCATGTCCCCAATAAAATTATCTAGAAGAATCTTTAATCAGGATTTCCAGCGGTAGCTCAAACCTACAAATTTGAAATATCTCGTTATTCTTTTGGTACAGACAGTGTATATTTGACCTAGTAACCGTGCTTGTAATATTTATTACATAAAATGGTAATATTTTAAAATTAGACTGTGTGTCATTGTACACGTTTACTCCCTCCCCTTAATATCAAACGTTTTGATTTTAATTGAGTCATGGCATTGACACGTTGGTTGAGACTTTGTTTATTTTTTAACCTTATCCAAGGATATATAATTTTGAATTTTTTTTTTTACGAATTCTGTATGAGTTTATTGAACCCCCGATTATTTAAAACCTAAATGATCAAATGCCGGAAACATTTTTTTTTATATAATTTTTTTTACAATTAGTGCGCAAATGGTACCGAAAATAGATCAACGATAAAGAACCACATTTTTTGAAAATACGATTTACCTTGTAAAATTTCGTCACTATGGTTTGAATATCCTCGTTCGATCGCGGTGACTCAGTTACATTTCATGACGACAACGCTTCAGTAAATAAATACTTCAATTAAGATGACGGAATCTTATTGGAAATTAAATTAATTACACGATTTCGCTCTTTATATTTTGTTTAATTTTTCGCACAGTTGGCCCAAAAAAAGACGAAAACCGTTATTATTAGCGGTTTAGACGATTTACTCCTTAAGAAGGCGGGGGGAGGGGGTAAGAAGAAAAAGGTAAAATTATTTTAAAGATAGGTTTTCGTAAACCTTTTTCAGGACATTAACTCATTATATGTTAAATCGCATTTTAGTGCGTGAGGAATTAGGAGTTGGTTAGCTCAGTGAGTAAGGAACTGCGCTCTTATCTCCGATTCGGTTCTGGCTGTGGCAGATAATTATTTATTCTGTTATGCGGTTGCGGGGGGAAGGAGGGACTTCTGTAGGGTGGTTTCGATAGAAAGAGTTCATCATTCATTCACTATAATCAAGACAAGGTTCATTTCGAAATTCCCCCGTCTCAGAAAAAAATAAAATAGTAACAATCGAGTTTCTACACTTTGCGTGTTATTAGCAAGTTCGAAACTGACAGTATAATTTTCATTCAAATGATACATCGTCGTATGTTGTATTTCATAAGTTTCGTAATAAATCTCTGGGTGTACTACTGCGTTTTTCTTATGTTTTTTTTGCATTAATTAATAAACAGTAAATAATTTATTATTTTATTATCACCTTCTTCGTTTTCCTTCTCACATCTTTTTTATTGGTCATTTTAAATTGAATATATAAAAATATCTGCGGATACCATGGGCTTTTTGTAGATCATCTATGGTTTTATTTTTTAAAAAATCCGCTATCAAATATAAAATATTCAAAACTTCAAGAATAAATAATACATGAACAAAGATTTTTTTTTTCCTTCATCTTGTATTTAATTGAAATAGTGGATATGGAATAGGTTTATTTTTTGTATTTTTTATTTTTTAATTATTTTAGTATTACTAATATTTTTTATTTAATTTTTAAGTTTATTTAGTTGAATCGTGAAGGAGAATTTTCCGTTTTGCTGTGGTCTGGATGTAGATCGGTGTGTGCAGGGGCTCATTACGGGACCCGCCGGTCGATATCCTCTGGGGGGAGGTGGTGGATTCCCTGGGGGTTAAATATTCTCTCTCTCTC
>NW_027116111.1:276866-278326 GCF_000696795.3 Halyomorpha halys | reverse complement strand
TAGTTGTTTTTGCTTCGTTTCATTCGTCATGATATTCCTATCTGTGCTTAGTACTTTTTATGGAAACAAATAGTTATAGTTAATACTATTAGTTTCTTGTTGTAAATATATAGTTTACTTTAAACTTTTATATCGGAAGATTTTTAGTGGAACACATGGTAAAAATTTTTTTATCAGGAACAAACGCTTATTGGTTCGCTGTTTTGATTGGTTGTGTACAGGTTAAATTAAAAAAAAAAAATTAAGAAACATTAAAATTTCATTCGCTCCTCCAAACACAGTAGCTTTGATAAATTATTAGTCCTATCAGGGACTTATAATACCTATTATCAAACAGGTAGAAATATTTCATAATTGTTTTTCTAGACTGCAACTCGGACTATCTTAAAATATAAATTAAATAAGGAATCAAATAATAAATTGAATAAATATCGTGTTACCCATATGTGTATAACATGAGAAAACTAGTTCAAACATTAAATTGTATGCAGAAAAAATCGCAAAACGTCCAAAATTTTTGGAAAACCCTAATGCCTGCAATTTTGGGGTATTAAAATAGTTTTTCTATGATTCGAATTTCTGTCAAGGTTTCACGGAATTTGATGCTAGGGAAAAAAAGATGAATATCCGTTTTTCAACTGACAAAGTTCCACTTTTCTGTCAGTCATTATCAAATAGGGATGAAAATTTGTTCAAGTTCGTCAACAAACCATTATTACAGCAAAAATTAAAAATAAAATTATTTACTGTCATTAAAAAATTTATATAGTCAAAATGAAATAGAAGGAAAAAATCTATATTTTAAAATTAATGATTTTATTTACTTTCTCAAAGCGATATGAGAAGAATAGTAGTTCACGTATTTAAAAAAAAAAAAAAAAAAAAAATATTTTGCCGCATGTACTAAAATTCATTAATGTAGGTACTGAAGGTATTTTGTTCTCGTTTAAGATGTTTGCTTAAAAAAATTGCTTTTGAAACACACAAAAAGTCAAAGTGATTTTATACATATCAAGAGTTGAAGCCTATGCGCTTGGGAGGGGGGGGGGGAGGCTAAATGATCATTTGATAAGTCTAAATCTAAATAAACCACTTGGTATCATCGTTCGATGATACCAATATACGATATCATTCGTTACAAAGTTTTACCGTAAGGAAGTCGAAAGGCTTCTTTCACGATATAATACTTTCACTCCCATTTTTCTTATACGTCCGAGTGGCTTAAGCAAAAAAAAAGCGCATTTTCAAACGGTCTATACATTCGTGTATTAAGAGATATATCACATTTATTTCATGTTAATATTATTGTATAAAAACTAATCGGCTATGAAATTGCGTTACTGAACATTTGCCTGGAATCATTTTGGGCCCTATTCAAACGTTTCTTTTTTCTTTTAACACTTTTTTTTTTTTTTTTTTTTTTTTTTTTTTTTTTTTTTTTTTTTTTTTTTTTTTTTTTT
>NW_027116111.1:266997-276816 GCF_000696795.3 Halyomorpha halys | reverse complement strand
TGTTTCTATTATATACTATACTTTTTATGTACATCTTAAATATATATATAAATAAAAAAAATATTAGGCAGCTTTATTAATTGTTTTTACAGTGTTACGCCTTGCTGATTTTTCGGTGCTTGTTTGTGCACTTGGTCCATTGATGAAGGAATTTTTTTTTGTCATATCTGAAAATTATTTTATGTATTTATTCATTAACTATTGAAGAGTAATTTTTAAGAGTTCTATTATTATTTACATTTCACAGAAATAATAACATTTAATGAAATAAATAAATTTTTTCTATTCTATGAGCCTGGTTCGTATTTTTTATTATTAAAATTTAATAAAAATTTTAAAAAAAGTAATAATTACAGTTTGAACTTATTTGGTTAATTTTTTTTTTTCGGGAACCATTTAGTCAAAACATTCTTTTATCGGCTGATATAATAGGTATTTCAAATTTCTTAACAATTAATGTTTTCATAGAAAGAATATTTTTGATGTTATTTTACTCAACGAGACACAATTAGGGCAATTCTTGACTTCTTGGGGTTTATGGTATATGTTTAAAGAACTGTATCTGGGAGTGGTCGTACAAAGCTCATTTTTGTATCAAATTGTATCGACTTAAAACTATATATACAAGCTATTCTGCCTTGGGGTTATTTAGTAGCAATTGAAAAAAAGTGCGTTAATTATGATTAAAATGCAATGTATAGTTCTAGTTTCTACAGTAGTGTACCTTCATAACCAACGGATAAAGTTTTTGCTAGAATAAAAATGTAGTACTTTAAACACAATTTTTTTTCCTTGTGCAATTTATTAAAGCGCCACTCCATTTAAAATGAGTAAGTAAAGCTCTTTGCTGTTTAGTAACAAATCGCTAGAAGATGAATCAACTGTTACCCAACGGATATCAATAGACCGAAATGTCGACGGGTGGATAGCATCAAGTTGAACAAAAAATGTTAAATTATGGCATTTTCAAACGTTGCTCTAAAGGTTTAAATTATTACAAAAATCCATTAGGAGGGATTCCTTTTATTTAACAAATTATTTAACTGAACGGAAACTGTTTTTTCCTCCCGGAGCTGAGGTAACCATTGGCTAAGACACGGTAATTTACGGGCCGAAGGATTCCTTATTTTTCACCCTTCTGTATTCATGTTGTGTCATTTATTAAATGAGCCTTCAAAACCAGGCCGGAGTGATGGATGAATCATTTTTCATCAGTAGTTCAGTAGCCTTAAAAATATTAGAATTGAAAGATGAATAAGTACATCTCATTAGGTGATGGGTTTTTTCTTATTATATTTTTTAACTCCTCTAAGTAAATTTGTACAGACGCCTAGTCTTCAGAGGTTTCGTTGCAAATATTCGTACTCATCTTAAATATTATTAAGAATAAACTGTAAACCCATGCTAGTCAATTTTTTTCGCTATTGCTTAGTTTGAGTAAATAATTTACGCAATTGATTATTCTATATCAAACGTTAGATTTAGTTTAAATTAAATTGTTACATACCCATTATTATTTGTATGTTTTGATTGCGTAAATTGTAATTACTGTCTTTCGTTTTTTAATTTACCATTCATCGTAACCCTCTTTGTGTCCTTTTATTTGGCGTCCCATGGTTTTCCTACAAGAAAAGATGCAATGTATGATTATTGATTATCACGGTTTCTCAATCTGTCCTTAAACCTGGAATGTAGGTTTGTAACTTCCACACTTTCATTTATTATACTGGTGTCAGCAAATGAAGTAATTTGAAAGTATGTTGCGTATCCTACATAAAAAAGGCATAAATTAAAATTTCTATCGTTGAAAATTTCAGTTTTTGAACTCCCAATATCCCAAAACGTTGCATGTACTATCCAAGTTATTTTAAATCAATTAATTTTTTTTTTTATAAACCATGAGTACATTTTTGTTTTTTCATAGCAACCCTTTTCTATAGCATAATATGAGCCACCATTATCTAAACTTTATGGATATTATCTTTTTTTAGATACAGTTATCAATAGGTCACTGAGGGAGGATGGTTAGAGACTGGTTTTACTGTTTACATATATACTAGAAAAACAAAACTCAATTTTTTTTTTTTTTATAAATAATTCATATAATTTTGTTTATATTTCCAAAAAAAAATAGAAACGTTTTAGCTGTATTATGGTATTTCGAGAAATAAAAGTTGTGTAATAAAATAGGTGCAAAAGGTTGAATTTAAATTGACCATATCTTTAAACTTAAAAAAAAAAAAAAGTGGTTTAAAATGGTTATACTAAACATGAAAAAGTAAAATTGAAAAGTGACGAATGTCGTCGGGTTCTACGGACTGTCATGAAGTAACCTAATAATATAATATTCGTATTATTAAGAGTTTTATTATATTTTAATGAAATATAATTATAATCATTATATTCGAAATATATTTAATATTATAATATATAGTTCAGGAATTTAAATATATTTCAAACGAGCAAGTGGATGTTACCAAAAATGCTTGAATTTATAATTTATTACAAAATTTATCTGGTTTAGTAGTTGTTAAAGAGAGACAATTTTCTTAATACGTTATGGTATACGTTTGGTTATTTTTGTGATATATTTTTGTCTTAGTAGTAATGTGATCTGAATAATTTTCGTTCTTTCTTAGTCGAAATATCAGAAACGTTTGAGTTAAGATATTTTCGGTGTTTGTCGACGTTTAGGATTTTTGAAATGTTTTAACGCATTAAATATTACAATCCATTTTTATAATTCTATTATTTATTTATTTTTATTTCTTAAGTCATTATAAAAGTTTTGCGCATTACATGAAAAAATATTTCTGGCCGAGTTAAATGCTCATGGCATTGCATCTCGGAGTGCATTCCGTAATTAGTATGCAATTTCTAGTCAATCATCTTGCAGTTGATGAGAGCCGGATAATCGACTAGGCCCAACTACCTTGGCCTGTGATTGTACTGAAATTGAGGACATGGGCTATTGAGGAAATTAAATAAATATTTTTTTTTCACTTGAGGAATTACAGAATATAGTATTTATATTGTGACTTAGTGATTTCATATAAATTTCATTTATTATAAGTTGTATTTAATTGTATACATATGTATACGGACTCACATGATTTCATATAAATATCATTTAATATAATAAATATTTAATTGTGTGTGTATTTATACATACACAATATTATTCATACATACATATACACTATATTAAGTGATAACAGAATTTAAAACTAATAATATAAAGATTTAGTTATCTTTAACATTAAAGTATTTTTTTTCTTTTGTTTAGTTATTTTTAGTCAATTCAAACAATGAACCAGTTCTCCTTGAAAAGTTAGAAATTCGGAGGTTATGTTACGCAATGGCCAGATAATTTATTTTTAAATCTTTTCCGTTAGTGTTTGCTATTTACAATAGTGCGATTTTTCTACTTAAGTAGCCGATTTGACACAATAAGTTTTATGAAATTGAACAAGAAATGCCTCTGCAAACGATAGAATAATTAGAGACGTATGCTAAAAAAGTAAAATATTTAAAATTTTAATTCTAATAAACTGAACTAAATATAAGCGAAAATGGACTTTTCCAACTGGAATTTGAAAAATAAATTTTGTTAAAATATCATTTAAGCCTAATTGATTTTCCTTGAAAAAGTTGATTAAGCCACATTGATTGAAAACAAATTAATAATGTTAAAATTTAATAGATAAGTGCACTTTCTATCACTGCTTAACTTAAGCTATAAAAATCATGAGAAAAAATATGAAATAAACTTTTAAATTTTAGAATTAAATCGAAAGAATGGTCTTAATAATTGTTATAGATATCCTACAAAGTGTTGTTGGCTGTGAAATGAGTTGCATCTGCAATGATCCTTTAATTTGTTTTTCTAAATTTGTAAAACCTATAAAGCTATAAATTAATTAAGTTCTTAAAAACACCAAGTATTCGGTTAGACAAACCAAAATAACTGATTTTTTAGTTATATATTTGCATATACAATTTTTTTTCACATAATTGTAAACCCTTATTTAAAATTGAGAAACTGAGTGTGATAGATTTAATTTTTTTTTAATTCAATTTCTTTGCACTATAACTATTCTCAACATAATTTATTAACAATTCCATTTTTTAGATACATTGATCTATAAGTCAGTGTATGAGAGTTTACTGTCTCACGCAGGTAGGTTTTGTCATATTGATAGATAGATATTAAATGGGTTTCCGTAGAATCTTGCATGGAATATTTTTAAATAAAAATGGAACCATTCGCTTCATCTTTGCTGATAGTTCGATGACATTAGTCCTGTATTTTAGAGAACTAAATGATATTTCAAATGAGTTGTTATAATCTTTAAAGAGATGTTATGTTTATTAGCTATTCTAATAGCTATATATTTTTTTAATAATTTTTGTTAATAAAAAACGTGTTGTTGATATTTTTTTACGAGACATAACTGTATAAGCGATTAAAAAATATAAGATAAAAAAAATAATAGTATGAATATTAATTGTGAGCAGAATTACATTATTATTAGTTTCTTCTTTCTTATTTTTGCAATGGTAGTTACTCTTCTGTTTGTTTTGTGTACATATTCTGTTCATTGCTAAGACGTAGGTAGTTTCTCTTGCCCAGTATAACGGTACCGGATTGGATCCGCCAATTTAAGATTGTATGAAGAGCGGGAATGAGTTCATTGTCATTAGTTGCCCATTTTCTTGTAAAATAGGGCGTTCGGGTCAAGAAATAGATATTTGTTTTTATTAATCTTATAGTATGTTATTTGTTATTATGTTTTTAATTAATGAAATATCACCAATTCGTTCTTCCCATTCAGTTTCATGTGCATTAATTCATGGAAATAGATAATTATTTTCGATAAGAACACATTGGATCAGAATGTAACATATTTTTTATGCAAATAGTTTATTTTGTGTTTATATTGTAATAGTTATTTCTGAGCATAGGTTAGTAATATATTTACTCGTGCCATTAAGTGTATGTATTTGATTTGATTTATATAATATCTATTTCTAATTAAATAGACTCTCATTTTTTAAGATCTAATCTATTATTTTTAATTTTCAAATTGATGTCGGCCGGCTCTGACAGTAAAGGCGAAGGGATTGCTCTCTTCAGTAATGTTAGGGGTTATCACAAGCTATATTGGAAGGTGAAAAATTAATAAAACTTGTTTTATAAAATATTTATTCGAATAATTCTGAAAAATATATAA
Source organism: Halyomorpha halys (assembly GCF_000696795.3). NCBI lineage: Eukaryota > Metazoa > Arthropoda > Insecta > Hemiptera > Pentatomidae > Halyomorpha > Halyomorpha halys. The sequence continues at coordinate 271,582 of NW_027116111.1, read as the reverse complement.
ATTTAAAAATATGATATAATTAAATAATTTTGTTTTTTTGCACGTCATTGGATCTGACAAATTATTTAATGCTGAATTAAAAACTGACGCTGGCCTGCTTTTTAAACACATTATTAGTTTGCAAAAAATTGTAAATTAATAATTTGGAACGGTATAATTGGTATCTATGATCATATTAAACGGGTAAGCTTTAAGACGAGAATGGCTTAATACTTACTTAACAAAGTCGTTGTTTTGTTTTTCATTTTTATTTGTGAGGTTAGTACCGTACTCCAAACTTAAAAACCCCCAAAATTTCTATTAATAAACATTTCCAGGATCACAGAAATGCATATATCAGGTGGGAAGGATTTGAGGGGCAGTTTAAAACTATTATAAAATATTCAAGTATATGTTTTGAATTAGACAATATATATAAATTGAAAAAATATATAGTTGCTGATATTAGAGAATTGTAAAAATACACTGTTTTGTTTAGTGATTAATTTGCCGTAAACTCCATCAAATGTTATTTACAATAAGCAGCCTTTATTGTATAAACCATAGTGATTTAAAAAAAAAAATTAAGATCATGTCCCAGAAATACTCCACCACGTGAAAGTCTTTCGTTCTCTTCAGGAAAAATCATATTTACTTTTCAAACAGCTTTCTAAATGAAGGAAGAAATTCCCTCATACAAGTGAACTAAGGACAATTACTTTCAATGAATAAATAAATAATATACAATTTTTTTTACTGTTCTCCTGATACAATCTCAATAGAACAAATGACCTAAATATTGAAGAGAGAATGTTCCATCAAGGAATGTTTTATGTATTTCATTTATTTGAGCCCATTGGATATATCAATTTTAAAAACTTCCACCCACGAATTTCGCTTACATAAAAGTATTTTATTTCCGTTTGAAAAATCACGAACCTACATACATACATACATAAGTAATTGTGTTTCCAGTAAACGCAGTTAGAAGAAATTTGATCAAAATAAATATATTTAAACAATGCTAGAAACAGCGCGGAAGTTATTCAGTGTTGTTATGTACTTTTTTGCATACTTTTAACATTGGTTGTTATTGGAAGATCGTTGTATGTAATATGCATGTATTGTAATGTATGAAAGAAAGATAGTCTGGTGGCGGTGAAACAAAAACTGAAGTAGCAATTTAACTATTAATTATTTTGTTTATTTTTTATATAGGATTTGTATCAGGATTATTCATTTTCATACGCGATTTTATTTCCTTTGTTTTATGGAAAATTTTTAAATTAACTTAATAAATTAAATAGTTTAATTACTTTTGTTAATTCTATTTTTTTTGCCGCACCCTGATCATCTTTTATTTTTAAATTAACTTAATTTTTTAGTTAACTTAATAAATTAAATAGTTTAATTACTTTTGTTAATTGTATTTTTTTTTCTTCCGCATCCTGACTATCTTCCTCTTATTGGCTATTATTTGTTGTGTTAACAAGTCTGTTTGCTAAGAGTCTTATTTTTTAATTATCATTTTATGTTATTTTATTACAGAAAAATAATTGTTTTATTTAGTATTTGTATCTATTCGATTATATAAATTGTTATTTTTATTTATTTTTTTATTTATTACATTTATAGCCACTTTTTAATAAGGCAAAATTCCCCTATTTCGAAAGGATCTATGCACTTAAATATATATTTGTATCTTTGAAGTAATTAAGAAATTTGATTATCTGATTTTCTTTCATTTGGTTTCTATTGTTGTTAAAAAATCTATGAAGGCTTACAAAATTACTGAATGAATTTTATGCTTAACATTTTAATTTTGATAACCATGGATATATATATACAATATGGATATATTTGGACCTATATATATATATATATATATATATACACACTCATGCACAAACATATAATTGTAAATGTAAGATATTTGATGTTGCCCTAGTCCCGTTTTTCGCCCAGGTTTTACAGCACCGTTGGATGGTCCCGCTATATCAGTTGCGTCTCTGGCTAGTTGTTTATATATTGTATTTTTAGAAAAATTCTTTTCCTTTCTTTGTTATTCTGTGATACCATTTATTGCGTTTCTTTCAATCCCTTCAAGAAATATGTTTTAAAAATATTTTTCACAGATTTTTTTCCAGAAATTAACATTCAGTGATTTTAGATCTTAGTGAAGAAAGAGATTAAATTATAGAAACATATTTATGATACGTTTCTATTCTGAGTCAAGAAGGATCTGTAGTGTTATTGATTTTCATACGCAATTTTATCTGCACTGTTTTATGGAACTTAACGAGTTGTATTTGTTTTAATTTAACTATGTTTTAAACATTACTCACGTGTTAATTGTTGTGACAATATCCTAAAATTCGTAAAACTAAATATTTTTCTTATTAATGAAATTAAGTATTAAAAACTCCCCTTGCATTTTTTATTAATTAAAAACAAAGTTTCTCGTTTTATCTGGATCTTGAGAGTTTAAGAGTTCAGAGTAATAACTTTTATCATGCTTAGTTAATTTATAAACTACCATTTATTTTCTTCGAGTTAAAAACTTAGATAAAACCGCTAAAAATTTGTTCAAAAATAGAATATTTTATGATTAGAAGTCACTTTAATAAAATAACAACCTATTTCTAATCTATTTTAAAAACTGCTCTTTTAATAATTAAAAAAAACCCTGAATTATGAATATTTTTGATTACCTGATAAAGTTTAAAATTTGTATTTATCCCATTCTGCATCTTCTTGCTATTCAGTAATATAAGGATATCTTCCTTCTTAATAATATAATACCTTACCTAATTTATATTCTCAATAATATTTATAATCAATATTGATAATTATTTAAGTTAATTAATTAAATATTAGTCTTCAATGTTTAGTGGTTTGGTGTAAAGAAATATAATAAAAAATTAATAAAGAAATAAAACTTTGTATACAATATATATTTACGAGATAATAAGGAACACGTGGAGGTGGTATCATCATAGTGGGTATCATCCCCCATATTACCGAATTTATATTTTCAATAATACTTTTATTTATATATCAACTCTGATAAATATTTAAGTTAAGTAATTGAATATTAGTTTTCATTGGTTGGAGGTTTCATGTTGAAGAATACAATTAAAAATAAATAAGTAACAGTTTGTATATAAGAAATATATATTCACGAGATAATAGGGAACACGTGGAGGTTAGGCGGTGTCATCCCCTATATTACCAAATTTTTATTTTCAATAATACTTAAATTTTTAAATGAATATTGATAAATATTGAAGTTAATTAATTGAATATTAGTCTTCATTGGTTAGTGGTTTCATGTTAAAGAATATAATTAAAAATTAATAAATAAGTAACAGTTTGTATACAAGAAATATATATTCACTAGATAATAGGGAACACGTGGAGGTTAGGGGGTGTCATCCCCTATAACACGTGGTTGTTCCGGTTTACCGGTCCCGCCCTCCCTGGGCCAACGATACATTTAGTTCCCTCCACAACCGCTAGATATCTCCGGTCTGTCTCCTTGTGTCAGTGTCTTAGGAAATTGTTAAGTTAATCATTAATTGATATAGAGTCTGGTATGTCTGAGACATAGCTGTACGTGAAAAAAATCTTAATTTTTATAGTTTTCGGTAGGTTATATATAACGTAACGAAGGTAGCAACATTGGGTTATTTAAATTGGCGGATGTAATGCTAAATTAAAGCTGGTTGTAAATAAGTTTTAAAAAATATATTATAGATTACGTTATAAGCCAATATCTAAAATTTTAAAATTTAATTTCTGAAAGTATATATAAGCCAATAATTATTCTGTACTTTTTCGTTGGAAAAAATGGAAAAATGTTTATTAATCTGTTTTTATAAACTTAATAAAATTAACCATGATAGAATTATTTATATATATTTTTTTTCATTTTCATCCATAAATTATTCAATTAAACGTTTTATAATATCAAATAATTGTACATATATATTTTATTGTATTTTTTCACATAGAAAACCCAATTTCTGTCGGTTAGTCATTATGTTATTGATGATTTGACCTCCTTAAAATTGGAATACAAATATATACCCCCTTATTGCATTTTTATTGTTAAAACGCTGTGGGAAAGCATATCTCAGTAAAATTGTGGGGGATCGTAACAATAAAGTAATATTAAGTGTGTTTCTAATGAATATAGAAGAAAATCGAGAAAAATGTGTTTTATTAAATATAATACGGGCTGGAATAAGCTTGTAGCTTGTATGTTGACAATTTTCAAATTTTGCAGGACATGACAAATAATGGTATATTTTTATTTTATGATGTCTCAAACTTAAGTGTGCCAATATTTTGAGGAATGCTCAGATATTGACGTATGTGTGACACAAGTAATATTTTTCTGGTTACGTCTCATTTTATGTCTAAATTAAATTGCATGAAAATAACGGAGGACATGTAAATTGCATAACTAAGTATGAGAAAATTGTTTTCTTCGTTTTGTCTTAATAAATTTCTAAAATCTGTCTCATCGAACCCAATTTCTGTCGGTTAGTCATTTTATTATTAATGATTTGACCTCCTTAAAATTGGAATAAAAATATATGTC
>NW_027116111.1:266383-266777 GCF_000696795.3 Halyomorpha halys | reverse complement strand
AAATTGGAATAAAAATATATGTTAATTAGTAGCTGTTTATTGTTAAATAGCTTAAAAAAGGCATATGACAATTATATAAAAATAACGGAGGAGATATGACATACATAGTAATGTACGAAGTAATAGTTTTCTTAGTTACGTCACAATAAATTCCTAAAATCTGTCTTATCGAACCCAATTTCTGTCGGTTAGTCATTTTATTATTAATGATTTGACCTCCTTAAAATTGGTATAAAAATATATGTCTAAATAGTAGCTGTTTATTGTTAAATAGCTTAAAAAAGGCATATGACAATTGTATATAAATAACGGAGGAGATGTGACATACATAATAAAGTACGAAATAATAGTTTTCTTCTTTAAGTCATATTAAACTTCTAAAATCTGTCTCATC
>NW_027116111.1:259607-265468 GCF_000696795.3 Halyomorpha halys | reverse complement strand
ATATATACAATATTTACAGAATCGACCTGAGGATCCCTGAGCCCACTCTATCCCCCACGTGTGAGGGGTAGAGCAGAGCTCAAGAGATCCCAGCGCATCCCTCTCGCCGCATCACTGGTAATGGGCCAATGGAGGCTGAGCAAGTTCTCAGCAATTGTAAAAACATTATTTTAATTAGATGTTTTCGGACATTGAATAGTCCATTTGGTATTGCAAGCGTCTCTGTTGATCCATCCCTATTCTATATAAATGTATAATTTGAAGTATTAATATTGTTAAGTCTACATAATATTTCACTAAATTTATATTTTTTCTTCAACACAAGAACGTTTTGGCTGTTAAGTTAGTTGTTTTATTTTGTGAAGCTGAGTCCGTTGTTGTGATGTGAAAAAGTTCTTTAATTTGTTACTTAAAATATTTACCACTAGTTTATGGAATATTTTATCTTTTCACGTGATTATACACCCTCATTATAAATTGTTAAAAAACTAACTGTTATAATAACCATTTATAATTACTAGTGTGTAATTGTAATAGTATTATGATAATTGTAATATGTATAACACTAGGCCGATTGTAATTAAAAAATTAACAAAGATTTTAGTGATTATTAACTCCTTAATATTCTATCCCAGGTTATAGTTGATGCAAATAGATTTAAAACTTCGTACACTTATTAAAAAAATTAATTATATTCTTGAATAATGGTTTATGTAATGTTTTAATGATTTGTTTTTGAAGTATTAGGAATGACGTCAGTAACTACCCTAAATTGTTGGGTGAGATTGAATCCTCACACAATCTATCCTAACATCTAGACGTAATTGGGTAATCAAATGTTAATCTGCGAGTTAATAATAGTAATTAATAATAATTTAACCCTCTTTGGATTAGTACCTTGTTAATCACATCCTCGAATCTTCTTTTTTGATTTATTATAGACGGGCCTTTGTCGTCATGAATGAATATTTTCATATTCATTGCACGCTCAAAAGTTTTACACGAAGTAGTAATGAAATCGTCAACATAAAATTTGCTTACCATTTTTTATTTGAAAACCAGATTAGTTTACTTTAGTGTATTGTTGTTTGATCAGATGTTAACATGACCTTCAAATTTAGATCGTCTGTAAATTCGTTTATTTAATTTTTTTGTAAGTATATATGTACGTCATTAATTGTATGTTTTCCCGTAAAATCGTAAAAATATTAACCTGTAATATATAAAATATGTATATATTGGAGGAAGATAATCTGAGTCGCAGTCAAGAAAGGTACAACATAGTAAAAAAAAAATATATAAATATTAACCAATGTTGCGTACGTAGCCCTTATATACATATATGTGTATGTATGTTTTGCAATTTCTTGAATGCTATCTAGACTATCTTCCTACAATTTATTACATATGGTTAACTATTCATCTTCCAATAAAATATTTATAATTTACTTTATGGGTAAGTTTTGTCCTAGGGGCTTTCCAAAAGCTATTTGGATAAAATCTATGGAATACGTCTAACAAAAAAAAAAACTTTTTTGTTACGTTTTTTGCTATGAATATGAAGCATCAAGATGGACCCTAAGAGGATTAAATAAATAAATACTAACTATCGATCTTTGAAAATCAGGAAATCAACTTCGATATTTTTTGACTTAACGGAAAATATAAATAGTGCCTTCGTAAAATAAAATTACTTAGTAAACATGTTGATACGTTATTTCTGTCGAAAAATGTTTTTTTAATCTTAATTGAACTTTTTTTTTGCTATCTATCTCTATCATCAATTCATCGTTATTAATTAATTGATCTATCTCTATCATCAATTCATCCGGCATCCATTCCTTTTTCAGAGGTTTTCGTATCCCCAGCGGATCGGTATCTAATCAAAGCGAACGTGAGGAACAGTGTCATGTCCATGTGTTCATTAACATATTAGCGTTTGTAGTAGTTAAATGGTGTCCTTGATTTAAGCAATCATGTCCGTAATTGATTATGTATTACGTGAAGCCTTTATTGGTACTCAATGTCTTGTTAGGATTAAAATATCTTATAGACAAGAATTTGTGTATTTTAGAACTGTATGATGTAAGATATTTAATTAATATAAAAAGGTCAGTAATTTAAAATGTTCGCGTTCAAAAAAGTAAAAATATAAATTAATTGATACTAATTTAAGTATTATTTGTTGGTAAGACTTTATATTTATATATGCAATTATGTCACTTATTACTGTACATGTTTTTAATTTATATTCTATTCATTTATATTTAATTTTTTTATTACTCAACTACGTCCACTTGATAGATTTGTTCATATCTTCAACATATCATCATATCTTTCAAATTTCGTATTTTTTTCTCACTTAACCCTGATAAAGTCCTGCAAAGTTCGGTGAAACATCGGCTACTAATAAACAGCTTTTCTGCTGTTTTTTTATCTTGACCGTCTTCCTACAATCATTACATTATGTTAAATAATAATTATTCAACATTAAGTTTTATTTGTTTTGATCGATATACATTAAATCAATATAATATCATGACCTGACATAGGGATTTTTATTTTATTTTAGGAAAAAATTACTATTTGCAATGATATGTAATATGAGGTATGATTTAGTGCCATGTAAACATTATATCGATGGCTTACATCAAAGCTGTGTGAGCACTTGAAATGTATTGAGGTACATTTCCACTAACTTCATGAAAAATTCAATTAAATGTTCTCTCTTTTAGGAAAATTGATTAAGAAATTGTAATTTTCCTAATAGATAGAACCTTTTATTTTGTATATATGCTTGTATTTTTTGTAATGTTATTGGAAATGTACTTGGTACTACTCTATAGTAAGCCATCGATATACGTAAGTAATCGGAAAAAGAAAAAGAACGGAGGACTTGTAAAGAACCTCAGTTAACCAAACAACATTAAAGGAAGGGAAGGAAAAAAGTCTGGAGGGAATCGGGCTGACATATGACAAAGGGGGAGAGGATCCGCTGGGGTGTTTGGTCACTTGTTGCTTCTCCTCAGGGACACCTTATCTTACCTTTCTTCTTTGTAGTGTCCATCCGGGTCAGGAGTCCATCTTAACTAAGTGAAGATATCAATTAGTGGGAAGGAATAATTCTCATCTTATAGATTATTTATGATTGATAGAAGCATACTCTCCGGAGGGACCGAATTCTTTAAGTATTATGTATTTATTAAAGTTATAAGTTTTTAGTTCATTGAATAAGGATAGTTGGATTTTAGTAACTATCTAGTTTTGATTATAAGACCCTTCTTGGGGCACACTCAGCCTCTATTGAGTGGTTATCTTTAACTGGGGTGGGAGATAATGCTGTATGATTCGCATCCTCGTTTCAGCATTTTTTAAGGAATAAAATTACATTCTCACCAAATAACGAACACATAACAATTGTGGTACATATTTACTACATTTTTTGTCTGTACATATTAGAATTATATTTATAGATTTTGTTTCTAACAGTTTTAACTCAGTCAAATTTTAACTTTTGATTTCTTTTATATTTTTTACCTTTTATTCTATCATTCGTATAGTTTCGTTTTATGTATGTTCATCTTACTCCTAGTTGACATGAATGATGCCGATAATATTGGCGATACATCGGTATTATATTAAATGTTTTTTTACTATTTTCCGTTAAAATGTTGACTCGCCATTCAAACTATTGTTAGCCCTGATAGTTTAGGAGATTCAAACCGTTGCCTGGAATTTTTTTTTTTTACTGTATATCTTTACTACATTACCTTAAGAGTGGCATTGGTGTGGCCTGCATGAGAAGGAACAAAACGAGGTCTCTTCCGTTGCATTTATCAGAATAAATTTCTTCTCAAAATGGATCAGTTGAACGCCCATTTTAAGAATTAATATCTAGAATCCTGATTTCAATGACAACGTAGGAACTAAATTAACAATAAGTAAATATAAATTTGTACATGTAAAATTGGAGTAAATGTTTAAAAGAGAACTATATATACAACTAATACGATTGATAAGATGGATGTAATAGTTCACTGTCTAGTTTACATGTTGCAGTTTCTGTAACAAAACTTACGATTGTTAAAGATAACTTTGAATCAACCTAATAGCCCGAGAGTATTTTCTCGACAGCTAACGTTAGTTTTGGACTTGGCAGTGTCTGTGGCAATTATTGCATTCGGGCCTTTACACTGTTCCCTTACACCTTACACAGGTATAACTAAGTCTGTGTCTCTGAATTTGGTTTTGGTATGTAAATAAATCGTGTTGTTTATGTTCGTGGGATATTATGACCTTATATTTAATTGTATAGTAGTGTATAGGGATATTATGAACTGATAATATCGATTAAATCCCCGAAACCTTGGTTTGTTTAATAAGAAGTGATATTATCACTAAATATATCAGGTAGAGAATTATTTTTTTCACTAGAATTTCCTTTTTTTCGTGACATGTGTCATAATTTCTTTCCCTCAAACGCCGAACTCTCTGAATTTTAAGGGTTTTCAAAATGAATGGATATCTTGTTTAATTTCTTTAGCATTATTAATCGATGCTATTATAAAAAAAATAATTTAATAATTTTTAAATACGAAAATTGATCTTAGGTGCTTTATGTTGGCATTAAGATTAACGTACCTTATGAAACTATTAATTCATTATACATAATCCCTACGTTTTGTCAGCTTTCCACTCATCGTCCGTATTGGGTGATGAGGAATAATATGTTATATAATTCGATTTCATAACACGTTTTCCTTCTTCAAATTTCTTTAAAATTTCATAAAAAATAATTTGTATAAAATTTCAAAATTTGTATGATATAAAATATATTAATTCTCTATTTACTACTTCAATAAATTGCTATAACTTGCTAGTTATAAAATATCCCTTCTACTAGAAAATTTTACTTGATAAGTTTTCAATTTTTTTTTATAAGATTAGAAAGTAAGTAATGCGGTTAAAATATTTCGAAAGAAAAATAGAAATCTAAAAGTGGTCCTGCTGCAATTAAAAGAGATTGCGTGAAATATTCAAGCTCATTTATTCACTGAGAATATTTTCTTACTTCAATGAATAAAAGAATTACCTCCATATTGAAACTACTATCCAGCATATTTCGTCAAGAATTTAAGTGGGTATTAAATTCTCAAATTAACCACGCTAAAATCTGTTCATTCATTAATTAATATTTTGTCACTATTTCTTTTGTTTTAGTTCAATTTAAATTCAACTGAATTTAGTTAGGTCTGCTTCTCGAACAATACTGTTTAATGATCTTTCTTTTGTATTAGGTACTTTAATCTTAAGTAAAGATCCTTTGTTTTCATTTTTTTTTTTTATTTTTGCTTTTTTTTACATCTCTACCTATCACATCAATTTCACAGCACCCCTGATGAAGAACTTTGTTAAGGGTCGAAACGTCGCTAATAAATAAATAGTTGAAAATTATTTTTATCTTCTTATATATGTAATAAAACTTTTTTTTTTTTTAGAATAGTAATTTAATTTTGCTTCCTCTTATAGGTGTTTAATTATTTTGGTGATAAAACTTGCTTTTAAAGCCATTGTTTTCATTTTCAAAATCGTATGAATTCATGAACATGGAAGAATCGATGAGCTAAGAATAATATTTATTTTTTATTTAAACTTATGTTGGAGAAAAACTGTTCATACAGGTATATTGAACCATACCTACAAGAATTTTTTGTGCAATATTTCTTAGCTTTTCCTTCCTCCACCAGTTGCTAGCGCGATTTAAAATTTCTTTATTAGGAATAGTAATTTTTTTATCTAAATTAAACGTTCCAAATCTTTATTACCGTTTCATTCCGGAAAGTGAACTTTCAAGTTAATTA
>NW_027116111.1:256541-259547 GCF_000696795.3 Halyomorpha halys | reverse complement strand
TTAAACATAACAAATTAAAAAAACTACAGATGGTTGCGTCCCAGTTCTGAACCCCAAAATCACCTCTGGAATGGAAAAGCCCAAACTAGAGCAAGTAGCACAAATTTGGGCTTTTCCAGGCCGAACGGAAAACCTCATCCAAAAATTTTTCAGGAAAAAGTTGTAGGTCTACTTCTATAGTTCCCACCAACCTATTGCTTTTTAATCATGACGGAACACGTGCGGTTGACGCGTGGTGAAAACTCGAGTGGTTCTAATAGCCTCCTAACTGAATAACATTGGCAAGTTATTTTTTTATTTGTTATATTTTTAATGGCTGATCTTTCTGTTTTTTATATGAATTTCAAATCTTATTCTATTATCAGAAGCACTTGCCCTCCGTGTACGCGTAAGATACGTTGAGAACAGATACAGCCATGCATGATCTTAATTTGATGTTAGTGATACCACGGGGCACAGTTTTATTAATTAGTTGTATCTTAATTGAAATTTTCAATTAGGCCGGATTTGAGATTCTTTGTTCAAAACGTTTTCACTTTATGGAAAGTACAAGTTTTGGAACTCTCAGTTAAACATCCTATCATTTTTTGAATGACTCATATTTATTAATTTTTTGTTTTGTATTAGAGGAAAAATAATTTTCAAAATAAAGTAATTAATTAAATAAAATTCTGAGTTAATGTTAGGTACTGGTTGTATATTTTATTTTCACTGCACTATATTCATTGAGCCCCATTAGTTGCCAATTAAAGAGTTATCTATGCCAGAGAGGCGGTGCAGACCGGAGCCCTGCCTCCGCACAAATCTAAATATAAAGTTTAAAACCCCCGGGTCTGGGGGGCTGGTTGCCATGGATACGGTGACGTCATCTCTCCTAACCCCCAACCCCCATCCCCTACCCCCTCACTGTAAACACTCTTTCCTCTACATATACTCAAATACAAACTAATGAAAATATTGATTCTTTGATGGTGAGCAGGAGTTAATTGTTTCCTTTATTCGGTCTTTATGTGGGGCACAGGGTTTATGGAATGTCTTTTATGTGTGAATACGTTGCTGTCTCCTTCACATCTAGTGAAGGAATGAGGAAGGAAAAGGAAACTGCTGTTTTATTGTTGAAAATATTTTATATACATATTGTTTTGTCTTCGGTCTTTGATGTTGCCTATTTGTGATGAAATTGCTTATTTCTCGGAAACATCAAAAATACTAATGATCGATAATTGAATGTTATCTGAGTTACTAAACAACGCTAGTAGACCTTTTAAGAACGAAAAATAAAATGAAGATTTACGATTGTTACAAGCTGTCAGCAAACGTCCAGAAAATTTGATATTGTGAAAAAAGTATTAACTTCGAATTTTGGCGTGACTGGCTCAGAAACTCATATTGGTTGAAAATGTCAATTTCTACTTAAATTTTATTATGCTTTAAAAAAGATTAACAAAATTATAAATAAAGTTTTTCATTACCCTCATGTATGCTTCCACCGCAAGGTATAACAAACGTTGATAATGGGAAAAAAACAGTAGTTGATAGTTATTTTCAAATAAACATTTTTAACAATTATATTCAACTTAAAGCAACAAAAGAATTATGTAAAAAGGAATAGTACAATAGAGCTATAGTAATATTCTTTCTAAGTTATTTATTATAATCTATTGGTAATAATAATAGTTCATGATTAAAAGATCATGAACTATTTCTTTAATCCGAGTTTGAATTTATCAGAATGCAAACTTTGTTTAAATCGACATTTATTTCATTTTATATATAATCTATTCCCTTTCTTGAGCTTGCTTATTATTGTTTAATTAAAATTAATTTAATTCAATTAAACTTTAATCCAATTCAAGTTGCCAAACAATCTTTTATTTCTTTATAAGTTAAACAATATGTAACAATCTATTTTATTATTAATATTAGTTTATGTTACATTATTGTATTGTATTTATCAATATCTGGACTAATTTTGGTCTAGATTTCTAAATTTTTTACCTAAAGAAGGTCTGGAACAGATATAAGGTCTTAACAGTCGTATTGTCTTAATTTGTAAATTTATTGATTTCGTAGATTTAATTGTCGAAAATGCATTAGAGAGTAAAAAAAAAAAATGAGATGGTGTTGGGGGAGCTTTTTTAGTTATTGTCCAAATTATGAACTTAAAAATAAAGGTCCGATAAAGTTAACAATAATTTAAAATAAATCTGAGGACTGTATCTAAGTATTCCTGTTTTATTGATAGATTTGTTGACATGTATTCTTCTGTTATTGATATTTAAAATAGAAATACGTTTAACATTGTTTTTTTTGTTTTTTTTTTTTTTTAGTTCTTAATAATCAATTTCTTAGACCAAATTAATCGCCACCTTTTTGTTTATATTATTTATTTTTTTGTGGAGAAAGGGATAGAAAAGTCGGAAGTTTTCGCTAAAAAATGTTACATTAAAAATGACTATGCTTTAAATTAACCCAGCATTTGATTTCCTAGTGTTATCAATTTTTTTAAAATTAATTTTAGAATGTGGTGCAAAGTACGAGGTATAAGTGATATTACGGTCTCGAAAAATAGTTATTGAAATTTTTCGATGAAAATAGTACATATTAATTTTCCTATTTCATTTCTTTCTTTTTTAGTACATTTTTTCGTATAATTTATTAATCTCAATCATAAACCTGAATTAATGGTTGAATCAATGAATTTCTTTTGCAGCTTTGTTCGTTATGGTTTGTCTTTATTATTAGTTGAAAAATATGTTTTTCTAATGGGAGGGATGAGAGGTAAGGTTTGTTAGGTCAAGTCCAAATTGGGTTCGATGAATTCTCCGAATTTTTTTTTTGTGTGAGGATATAGATTCCAACATTCTACCTTCTCTAGTCTTGAATTTTTTTTTCTTTTTTGATTATAGACTAATATTATAATTATATTACCAATATAATATACTGAAAAAATCTCTTTATATTGGAGTAAAAATATAGGGATGTTTATAAAGTAGATGCAAATTT
>NW_027116111.1:252135-256271 GCF_000696795.3 Halyomorpha halys | reverse complement strand
CTATACTTACTGTGGTTGTTATCTTGTTCTGTTTTTAGCCCTGAAGAAGGCTAGAAACTCTAGCCGAAACGTTGGCACATTAAAATAAGTTAATCCAACTTATTTGTGTTTTTCATTGACCGCACCCCCAACCATCTTCTCCTCATTCATCATCCACGGTCAACTATCTCTCATAATTATGAATTATACTTACGTTCATAAGTAGAACATTCTCCTCTAAATCATATAGAAATATTTGATTTTGAATAGTAAAAAAAAAAAATTAAATTAAAAAATATTAATTATTCAGGATTAATAGGTCTGGACTAGTCACGTCATGAATATTTGACCTCATTGACAGTTTATGCATTAATAAAAAATAAAAAAATGTTTATTTTTCTTTTTCTATGTTCTGGAACGTACGATAGTAGTTACTATTAATTGTTTGCTTGGCTTAAATTAGCCTTAAGTAAGGTTAATTGGGTCATCTCGAGTAATTGTTACTTCGGCTCTCTTAATTAGCACATATTTTGACATTTATATGGTTTTGACAATTTAAAGTTAGTGTATAAAGTTGAACACAATTTATAAAAAAAATGTATTATTTTCTATTAACTACTTAGTTGTTTATTAAACTACTTCAAAATTGCTTAATTGTTCTAATACCAAAATATATAAAAAGGTTTCTTTCTTTACCAAATTCGAATTTAATTTGTACCATTTTAATCTGAAAATCCTTTTCTATTTTTTTAAAAATAATCCAATTTATTTTTTCTGCTATATAATTCATCATGTTATTATGGTATATTATGGTGTTATTTATATTATTACTTAAACCATGTTTTTATACTGAATCAGTTTTATGCCATGTCATATCAGTCATATTTTTTAAGAATTGATAGCAGAAACTAGTAAAGATCAGGTAATTAAGTACTATTTGCATACTTTTTTATTTAAATTTTATTTTTTAACAATTAGGTCATTTTACAATAAGGTTTTGTGGAAATTGAAAACCTTGTGTGTTTGAAAATTATAATTATAATGCGAATTATATGTTAACTCTTAACTTTTTTTTTTGTTTGGATTCCTTATCACTCAACGAATTTCTTTTCTTTTAAATAACTTCTCGATGTTATGTACCTATAATATATGGGAAAATATATATTTTTCTTTTTTTCCATTTTGAATATTTTGTAAATATCTTATCATTAAGATTTTGACAGTTCTTTTATACTTTTTTTTCTAATATTTTCTTCACCCGAGCTATATTTCATATTGTGTAAACATTAATCCTTTGCTTAAAGTAACTTACATTATTGAGATTTTGATACTCAATTATTTAATCGTTTAATCGTTTTTCAATGACACCGTTCCTCAAACAAACAATGCTAAAAACTAGATAGAAAAAAAAACAAAAAAAAAACAATATTTCATGAGAAAACCTTGAGTAAAAAAAAATAAATAAACGAAGGTTATTTCTTTCCTGTTGCATATTGACAATAATAGAACACTCATATTGTGAAACAGTGAAGAGTAGAATATTTATAGAAAGTGGGGGAGAGGGAGGCTGTAGAAATAAAAATATTCTTGGTTATTAATATATATTTATGTTGATTCGTGTTGTTTAGTAGGCTTCTGAAGTTCTTTCATTATTCTATATAAATTAAAGGAGTAATTGGATCAAGGGGTTTTAATTTTAAAACATTGGTCAATTTTTTTTGCAGGAGCTTGTTACGATTTTGCGAAGGATTTTGGATTGTAAGGATTGAATACGAGAGGAATTCGAAGGTTTAGTGGAGCCCCAAAGCTCAACTCCATATGTCCAGATTGGCCTTATTACAGTCATGTAGATCAGTCTTTTGTAATGTGTTGTTAAAGTTTAGACCGTTTGTCTAGTAAGTTCTGTAACCGTAGAAATTGACGTGCAGTTTCCTGTCTTTTCAGTCTTGTGAGAGAATTCCAGGTTGATCGTTTGTCCAAATGTAGTCCAAGGTAGCGAATCTGTTCGACAGGGGTAAGCATAATAAATTTAAAGAATGGTTAGTCAGGACGTTTTTTATATTGATTAAAAAAAACAAACAAAAAAAACTTTTTCTCGGGACTATTGAACTAATTGAAGTTTGTCAAATATATTATATAGTAGTTTACAATAGTAGTTGTTATGTATTATTATTTGGTAGTTGAAAAATCTGCTTTATTAGGGCGAGTGATGAACATATCTCTCTCTCTCTCACTCTCTCCCCCTCTCCCTCCTCACCCTCACCCTTTTCATATAACATATATTGGTAACTTTTTCTTGACTGTTAATAGTAGGTATTTTTGTAGATTTTGAGGATAAGTCAATAAGGCAATTGTATTGAGACTACTTTCGCAACTTTATTGATTTCATAATCCATGCCCTACAATGATAAAAATAATTGTTGAGAAAAATTAATTTATTTTAATAATTATTTAAAAAAAACTATAATGTAATTTTACTTTCATATTTTGTTCGGATTTTATTTTTATCTGAATCTACTGAATGTACTTATCATCAGTTATAGCTGGGAGATATAGTTTTTACCATATCGAATCGAATTACTTTAAATAAATGCTTTTAAACCATATGCAACGTTTCGGTGGGTGAAGCCACAGCTTCAGGAGTAGGAGGACGAAGTGAGAGAGAGAGGAAGCAGGTAAGAAAAGCTACAGGTGATGACCGTGGGTTCAACAGCCTCTGGCTCTGTGCAGCCTATCAGACCATAGCTTCATAACTGCTTCTTCTCTCTTCGTCCTCTACTTCCAGCTATCTATCCGTCTTATAGTTTACATACTTCCTATGCATCTCTCTATATACATTATTGCGATACTCAGACAGCAATGAGATTAAGAATTTCCTCAGAGGACGACATTTTCATGACAAGATATTTATATTTAGGTTGAGACCATATATATGCAGGTTGTTGGTCATGGGCTGACCCCTGGGCTTTACTAATTATTGTTTCGACCACGATTATCAAAGCTAAGCTGAGAAAACTAGTCGTGAGCTATGCTAAGATAATGTTTCTTAAATTTTGGTCGACAACTAAATAAACTTAATTTTTGGGAAACCAAAGAATTTTATCTAAGTATCAAAGGCCTCAAAAGTGTTAAGAACTGAAATTGAAAAATAATACTGAGTTATTGCTGGGTTCTGATCTATGAATAAATTTATATTTAAGAAATGAGAATTAAAAAAAAAATCTTATCTAGGTTAATTCATGTTTATCCACGACAATCAATTGCAATCTTCTTTTATGCGAATATTGATTCCTGTATATATTTTACTATCATGCTGTCTAGAAAGTATTTACGATGCTCAAGAAACACAAACTTAATAATCTTGCTGTCAAAATTAAAAAAAATACGACCATTGCGAGGAAATCACGCGTATGTTTCGTCATTAGAGATTAAATTTATATATATACCATTGACCTCATTTGTACAACGCAAATCGGCGACTCTATTTGAATGTATTCTCTCTGAAGCATGGAATTTACATTCGTTTCTCAAAATTTTAAATATACAACTTTGTTTTCAAAATATAATTGCTTTCGGAGTTAATAGGTTTTAGTAAGTGAAATGACAAAGGAATCGTAGGGTAATTTTATTTTCTACACTTCAAAAATATTATCATTTGACCTAATCTTTCTGCATTGGGGATATTTCATTTTATATCATTGTAATAAAATAAAAATACTAGGAAATTGACTATGATTAATTATTTAATTGAAGCATCTTAGAGTGCTAAATCGCAAATTGTTCATTGGTATCTTTTCTTGAAGAAGTTTGTCGGGGGGTGCGGTCAGCAAAGAACAGCATAAATAAACAAAACCATATTTATTTATTTTATGCCGACGTTTCGACCTGAGTTTCAGGTCTTCATCAGGGGTTGTGGCGTAAAGGGAAGATTGATAACGAATGCATTCGTTTTAGAATTTCGTATTTTAGAAGAAAATATTGAATTCTTATGATGAGTGGATGTTCGGGGTACATGTTTCTCAAACTTTTTAGAGAGCTCAACGAATCTGAGATTATTACAATAGTCTTCTGAGTTATTTAAAAGGAAAATGGAGTGCTGATGCTATCGAGTTCAGCGGTTAAGTTTTTAATAATGTTTTTTATGGTCTTTTTTTTTT
>NW_027116111.1:234578-252043 GCF_000696795.3 Halyomorpha halys | reverse complement strand
ATAAAAGATTTCTAAAAACTGTTTCTTTTATTTTTTGTTCATTTTTGAAAACAATGGATTATTGGAATAGGTCCTTTTATATTAAAGTAGGACAAATTACCTCTGATTTTCTAATAATTGTTTCGAACGGCCCGTTTTGAAGTGAGGTCGAATCAAAATTGTTGATGGAAGTGTTATTTATAGTGATAGGAACCAGAATTTATTAATTTATTATTTAATCTTAAAAGAAAAAATTGAAGTTCGTATGTACATCCCGTAAAACACAACATGTTATTTTCGGAACTTTCTTAAGAATTTTCGAGATCTCTTTTAAACTCTTAAGTTCAGTATTTGAAATCGGTTAACATATAATAACAAGGGAAAAATCCTCTTACATCTATCGATTGACAATGTTCCATTTCATAATAATTATGTTAATAAAATTTAATAGGCCTGTGAAATTGTATAGCAATAATGGTTCAATATAATACCTGCAACAGTTTTCTTAACTAGTATTTTTGTTCAATCAATAGTTATTAATCAAAGTATTATGTACTTTTTTCGTTAATGTTTAATTTTTTTGTGTTACCTGTTATTAGCGGGTTCTATGTTTTATAAATAATATATTGCTATGAACAGATTTTGTAGAGCATTAATGGACTCGTCATTAATATGTATAATTACATTAGACCTAGCCAGCCATATGTCGACTTGTATATGTGCTTAGCGTTAATTATTATTAATGCTACTTAAATTAGTTATGCGTAGTTATTATTGGTAATATGACCTTTTGGTATAGTTAATATAACTTAGTGTAATTAGGCATGATTGTAATTGTTCTGTAAACGTAATGTTATCTTTGTTTTCCTTATGTTGATAAAAATATTAAATTCTGATGTAATATCTACTCCATCAAATGACCATGTGATCATTAAGTCAATTTTGTTATTTTGCTGTACCTTGATAATACGGTACATTTTATATATTCTTGCCCAATAATTTCTTTGTATGCACTAAAAATACTTAAATATATAATGCGGTCAAATTTATCTATTTATTTTTATTATGGAACTGCAATTAAAAAATCGAAATAAAAAAAAAAGGTAAAGTCCGTGAGCTGCCGATTTTAACAGAATCCTTTTTCTACTATATTGAATTAAGGTCCACTGGAATTCGTTTCAAGGGATCCTATGGGTAGAGAAAAATAATAGAGTACAAATTATAAAGTCAGGGTTTTCTTTTCCATATTTTTTTTTACTCTTATGACTATCTATCTACAATAAGCTCATACACTTCTGTTTTCGCAGAACAAGAAATAATTTGCGTTGAAGACATCTTAATGAGTTAAGATTCATTAAATATATATTAAAAAAAACAGGACCTGTTCTTCAAGTTAAGTAAAGCACATAAAAATTTCGTGTATAAACCAACTTCAGTTTTGTTTTAACCATCCCTATAAACGCATAAATACTAGGGTTCGAGAAAATAATGTGTTTTTGTTTTTTTTTTTTTTTTATATCATTCATCGAAATTAATGAACCAAGCAGTTTTAGATTAGGCATCAAAATGACATCAAAATATACCAAATCGGCCTCTACCCGGTTAGTTTTTGTTTGATATACAATTGAATGCATTGATGTTTGTTTAATTATATTCTAATGTATTTTTATTACCTTTAAATTTAGCAATAATTTTTGTAGATGTAGAATTATAAGATTGAAAAAGATAATTTCTATTTTTTTTTCCCTTGGCTCTTTCTTGAATCAACCGTTTTTTTTTATTTATTTATTTTTTATAACATTCTAACATTTTATAAGTTTAATTTCTCTCCCTCTCCAAAAAAAAAAAAAAAAGTTTCAAATCAGCGACACCTTTACTCCTGTCCCCTTAGAAGTTAAGTCTATTTTTCAACTCAAGATATTTTGAAATCCACACCAGATAAGTATACCATGATGATGTTGTGTATATCAGCATTTCACACATGGAAAATTGCAAATTTGTGTTAAATGATGTTGAATCCTTTAAAATATCTAATGGTCGTAACATCACGAATTTTATTAATACATATCAAGTACAGTATGCTGTAAATGAAAGTTGTGTAAATTCATCCTAATATTTTATAAAATTAAATAACGTTTGATGCAGTCCGCGCTTAACACAACTCTCGCTTCCACTCTATTTAAAGTTGATATTATCGCTGTTTTCTAATTCATCATTATTAATCACGAAGTCATCATTTTTTCTTGCTATATTTATATTTATTGGCTAGGTTATACCGCTACTATTATTACGAATGTGTATTTCCATTGCGGTTATGACAATAGTCAAAAAGTATTGACCATCATTTTAACAACCTTAGCAACATATTAAAAACTCGGATTTAATCTGCTTTACAATCGTAATACTTCCCGTATCCATACATCATATATATGTTAACGGAAGTAAATATTGCCCTATCTTTAGGAAACCTTAACCTGGTTTTAAGTAAGAGCTTATCATATTGCATTCTAGTAACAACGACCTATTCCCTGATTAGAGACAACTATCAATTATTTTTCTAATCAACAATGAGTGGCAGTTAAAAAACAATTAAAGCCCCCCTCCTGCGATAAGGCTCCGATTGCACCTCCCTCCCTTCCAGAGAGAACTGTAAAGAAATCAATTTACCTCCCACCCTTCCCCCAGTTACTCCCCTCCCCCCTGTGTCGGGACTGCTGTAGTAAAACCAGGATTTACTGCCGCCCCTAGCCACGTTATCGCTCCTGCCTTTATATCACATTTAATTTATTGTGTTCTGCTTTGGGGGGAGGGGGGGAGGTTCGGCCGTCTTCCGTCCTCTCTGGTCCAATTAGTGTTGCTTGTAGGTAGTGTGCTTAAGGGATGTAATTAGGAGGGGAGGCTTTTGGTGTACTGCAAGCCGATGTCCGCAGTACTGGTATATGTAGAGCATGCAGCATTAAACTTTAAATAACATCATATTGTTTCTCTAATGCACCTTAAATTTTGGAGGTAGGATTTCAATGAATAAATCACTGGGGTTTGAGTCCTGCTTTGATAATTTATTTATTTTATTATTTCAACTGTGGACTCTTTATAGTGGAAGAATTCTATAAAAACTCTATCATTTATTTTATTGTAGGATAAATCAGACAGTCAAGCCAAAATACTAACCTAACCACACTTCATGTTTTAGCCCTGATCAAGAACTATTATTTCCTTATCTAAAACCATTCATTTATAGGTTGTAGTTATAGTTTTGTGGTTTATCATTTTCTATTTGAAAATAAATAATAAATATAAACATGTAGTTACAAAACGCTTATTTCACTAAAACATTTATTTCCAAAACGAGTAGGGTTGCGATCTCCTTTTTCTGCTACGTTACATATCAAAATGCGGATGGTACTTGGTTTTTGCATTTTCCTTCATAATAGAAGGTTGGAAGGGAAAATTACAAATGTAGTAATTTTTAAAACGCTTATGAAGTAATGTTTTATGCACAGGTATCGTTGGCTTTAAATGCCATTTCTGTTCTCACGTTTTTCGGAGCAAGAGAGTATATATCTACTCTAAGAACTTATAAAAATGAACAAAAAAAAACCAAAACATATCCTTCATTTTAAGTTGTGCTTGTTGTTTCGTAAACAAGTTGTGCATTTCAAAATTTATAATTAATTCCTTGTTCTTTGATGTTCATTCAATGTTTAGTGATGTGCTGAATTCTTGAACTACTCAGTCCCGGGGTTAGGCTGGAGTCCAGCTGTGGTAGAAAAATATTTTTTTTATTTATCAGGGATCTTCAGTCTTCTGGGTATACTTACCATTTCATTTCATTTTATTCGGCGGAAGACCAAATTTTATATATATATTTTTTATTAATCTCCTTTCAGTACGGAAACTACTCAACTATTAGTCTCATTGACTCCCATTTGTATTTATTTCGATTTTTTTGGTTTTATTTCGAATCATTGGTAATTAACCATTTGTATAATAACTCGGTATTTTTAATTTAATAACTTGGTATGTTTTAATTTACTTTTGATTTTTTGTAAAGATGTTAATTATCAGTAATTTTATTGACAGTTTAGTTTTATTTTTTTTATATTGCTTAAATTCCTCTGTTGTAAAAAGAAATTTATATAAATTGTTTTTTCGGATTTACTATACTATATCATCATTATATTTTATATAGTATTATTTTATTATCTTTGTTTATTTAAATTTATTCCAAGTTGTATTTTTCTTTAATTTAATTAATGTATTGATATTAAGTAATTTATTTTCCTTCTTAATTTATTACTTCCTTTTTTGTTATTTCTTTTATAAGGCGAATCCCTTATGAATGTATCTAGACTATAACAGATCTAAATAAATGAATAAAAAAAAAAATTGAGTGTTAACTGTGGGTATTGCCTTGGTATATAATTGTGGATCCCTGAAGTATATTTTTTTGTAAATCTAATACTACATGTTTTTAATTATTTTTTTTTTAATCTTAAATTTGTTGTTATATAATTTTAAATATTTTAGTTATTTATGGACAGTTTTGTAATTTACTTTTTCTTTGATTCTGATTGGATATAATTCATGTATTGTATAGTTTCTGATATTTATTATTACAACTTAGGTAAAGAAGTAGTGTTAGGATTATAAAAATATTAAACAATTATGTCAGCACATATTCCACGCCACATATGTGTTTTATCCAATAATTAGGTAAAATCTCTTGTATCGGAACTGTAAATCGATATTCCGCTGTGGTAAAGACAGCATTAGAGGAAAATGGAAGACGTGTTGCAACAATTAACAGCATGTTTGTTTATAATTAATGGTCTAGTTTGTTACTATTTGCAACAATTATTGATAGTAAAGCGAAGGGCTAGGGTGTAATTGAGGGTGATCTAGGAGCACTGTTTACCAACCTTTGTGAGCAAACATTGGCGCACGCTGAACAAACAGAGGTCCACCTCTCCCGAGACCTATATATTCATAGCTGTTCCCATA
The DNA here is from genome assembly GCF_000696795.3 of Halyomorpha halys. Lineage (NCBI taxonomy): Eukaryota > Metazoa > Arthropoda > Insecta > Hemiptera > Pentatomidae > Halyomorpha > Halyomorpha halys. Next base: position 247,060 of record NW_027116111.1, on the reverse strand, counting down.
TACATAAACAATCTTTGTTTATACAAGACCCCCAATCTTGATAGCTATTACCTGCTCGCTTTAATTAGAGTCAGCAGATTTTGTTGGAAAATTAAGAAAGTGCGAGAAAATTGTTTTTTCTGAGGTCTGAGCTAATTGCGAATCATATTTTGACTATGACAGGCTTAGAAATAATTTTTAATTAATTTTTTCATTGTACTTGAGTTTTTGTAAGTAAAATTGTTTTCCTTATATGAATTTCTTAGTTTTCAGTCTGTTTATAGTTCCCCTTCGCGGAAGTGGGAGAAAAATAGATTAATTTGTAAACAAGTCTTATCTTTTTGTGTTGATTTGTAAGGAAATGTCTCATTTTTCTGGGAGCAAAATAATACTACTTGAGAATTGATTGTTTTTGGAGCTAATAAAAAGGAGTTAATCTTTTTAGAAAGTCCCTCCTCGCCCACAAAAAAATTAAGTCAAGCATTATAAGAATACTTTCTCACTATTTCTAGTATTTTTTTTCTGTATATTTCTATTAGGTAGGTAATTACTTTTATACAAGTTTAATGATTTATCATTTGAAAATAATGGATATGGGACGAACTATTGTTATATAGACATAGTTTTATTTAGAAAAAATATTTTTCGCTTGGGTATGACGTGCTAACTTTTCTCTTGCCTCAAATTAATGATTTACCAGAGTGTACTCAGGCCAGGAACACTTTTGCTAACCAACTGTAATTGTGTTAATATTGTTCTCATATATTATTCTTTTTTTATTTTGTAATGAAGTATTTTTAAACAATAATGTCTTATATTTTAGTTGTTTATTATTGTATCAACGATACTAACTCTTCTTTTTTTTTGTTTCAGGTGAGTTCCGTTCTCTACAGATTTTTTAGGCTTTCATATTGGTCAATGTGAGGTAATATTGTTAAATTTAAATTATTTCGTATTACTTGTAATACATACAATTGGAAATTGTAGAAATAGGGAAGAACCCTATAAATGTTTAAATGTTAGAGCGTGGAATTAACTTTTTTTTAATTTATTTTTTAGTATTAAAAGCTTCTTTCTGGCTAAATGTGACTTACTTGCAATTAATCCTTATCAAAGGCTCTTAAGATCGATTCCACACTAAACGGAGGGTAGAGACAAAATCTCGCACTAACCTACGTTTAGTATGAATCGGCCTTTGTGCACCATAACTTAAAATTTGTTAATTTTGTTAAACGTCCAACTTTTTTTTCTTATTCCTCATATGTTGGAAGAAATGCCAGCTAAAACTTTTTAAGGAGCTATTCAATTAGATATTGATGTTTTATACTAAACATTTTAACATCAATTTTAATTAACCTTACAAAAAACTTTGTTGTTATTATTTAATAGTTTGTTTGTTCATTTTTGTTTCGTGTCGTAAAACTTGGATGGTCATCATTCCCATTATTGCTTTTTTATTTATGCTTATATTTATTTTTTTTTAATCTATTCGATTTCTTTTTTGAGATATTATAGTCTGTGTTAGTATATACGATACTCATTCAATTGTTTTATTACTGTCCCTATGAATTGCCGATCTTTTGCGGGTTTTATCCATAACTATTGAGATGAGATTTGAAACATTGTCATCTAGGCATTAAATACCTTTTTTTAACCATTATGTTAAGACTAGACATTTTTATTTATCACATTTTTTTTTTTTTTTTATTATTATTATGTATCTATCCACTATACTTTTGTACTTTTTAGTTGTTAGATAAATCATATCGTATTGAAGGTCAATCATTCTTGCTTCATTATTCATTCTTGTTTAGTAACGATCTATGAATATTAATCTTTTACTTGCTTGTTTATTGGCTTTTATCTTCAATTGACTCTGTTATATTTGCTCTTTCAATTGGAATGCCAAATCAAAAAATAATTTGTTCACGTAGGCGTCTTAAGAAAAAGAGAAAAGGATTATTCTTCAATAGCTTTAATAAATCGAATAAATTTAAAGATGTGTTAAATACTTTTTATTCCTAAATCTAAATCGGAAGTTTTATTTTCTTCATTGAAGTGCTTCCTTATCAATTGCAGACAGATAACGGGTATTATCTTTAGGTTGCATTAGTTTAAATTAGCCTTGGGTTCTCTTGTTTTCAGTTTTTTATTTATTTATTTTATTGTGTAATTAAATTTTTTCAATGAAAATATACGTTGAAAAAAATGTATATTTATAATTGAACAATGGTATTGAATTATTTTTGCTTTAAAAAGTTAATTATAAACACAATATTTATTTCCAACTGTAATTATGTGACTTTTCGGTCCGTTGTCCATTTTCAAGACATTTCTTTATATTTTAAAATTACAATAAAATACGTATACTATAAAAATATTTCGAATTTTGATCCTTAAATAATGTCAAAAATAAGTAAGTATAATCAATTCATAATTGTCGATTTTATTTAACTACCTAAAATGATTATATTACTTATGTTTAGGTGCCCTCTTTTTTTAATCACTTGTTACATTAATCATTTTTACATAGTTTTCAAATGTTCTATGTTATGATATAAAAGACAGAAATATGTTATTCACATAATGAGGTGTAGATAGTTGATCGTAGATTAATAAGTGGTTATGTTGTTAATCACATACAAAATTGTTAATCACATAATTTTGATTGTATATTCTAGCCATGAAGGTATGGAAATATGTATTAGTCTAAAACGTAGATCCTAAGTGGTAATTGCGTTTACAAATAAATATCGTGTTATAAAACTGTAAAAATAAGTTCCTTTCATTAAGAGAACCATGATTATTGAAATATTTAATCCGTCTAATTGTTTATAATTAAATTTTCAGTCTTAAATCTTCTAGTGTCCGCCGTTAATTGTTTATATATATTTTGGATTAAGTATAGTTGCTAAATTTCTGGATCTAAAACTTTTAAATAAATATAATTTTTCTTATAAAATTAGCAGAGTAAATTTTCATGAAATATGATCTAAACAGTGTAATCTAACATAGTTTGGTTTTGAATGCATATTCAAATGAGTTGATAAATGAAGATTCGTAGTTGAGTTTCCTGTGTGTATTTATATGTTTCAAATTCATAATTTTGACCAATATGAATGAATTATTAGCATGTATCAGAAATATTTTACTTTAATTAATATAATGTAAAAAAATTATTTTATGAGAGATTTTTTCTACGTAGGTCACAAGTCCCATTGACGGTTGTAATGGGCTAAATCCGCTTACACAGAATCTCCTGACATTAATAAAGTAATTGGCGCACCCCCTTTTTTGCATAATGAAAAGAATCCCCCATTTAAGTGCTCATTTACTTTTCACCTAATTAACTGAGCTTCTGTGCTTCTGGGCAACCGTCATTTAAGGGGAATTAGGCTGACAAAGACATCGTCGAGGCCGGTTAAGTTTAGAACCTTAATACATTTTGAATCTCTTTTTATTTCGTTTATTCGAAAAATTGTATATAATTTTTGACACTTTTATTTTTTGAATCGTTTTTAATTTTTGATATAAAATAGAATGTTCCGTTGCTGTAGTTTGATTTGCTTTGCTGAAATCAGGAGAAGAACTGTATGATAATTTTATGTTTAGTATTCATTTTATTTCTATTTATATCTTATCAAATAATAATTATTATTATTTTTTTAACAATAATCATAACTTTCAATTTTTTAGACTTTCAATTTCTTTGCTAGTTGATTTTAGGAGAAATGGTATACTAGACGCGCCTTTAGGATTGAAAGAAACTTCGTAATGATTTAAATGAGTAACCTTATTATTAAAAAATTATGTTTTAATATAAAATTTAGCTAATGCAATACGTTCACTGATTACGTTACCTGATTAATCATTAAAATGTGATCTATTGTCATATTTTATGCTGTTTTGGATATCATTTAACATTTTTTAAACAATATCGAATCAGTAATTACTGGTAAAACAATCAGTTTCTATTTTTAAATGACAATTTTATTTTGGTACGTAAATAAATTTACGTTTTAGTTTAAAACATTGCCTTAGAATTAGCCAAATGATACGAATCACCAGTAAATAAATTATGTATTACATATTTTTCTTTATTTATCTTGTTCGAGATTGATCATTTTATTAATAATTATAAAAATTGTCCAAACCATCTCAACCTTCTTTATTAAAACATATTACATGTCCAACTAATTAAAAATTAATTTTACATATGATCTCTGCAAAAATGTTGGTTTATATTCCTCGTGTCTTACTAAAACTCTGTAATTAAAATTTTCTGGTATATAAATGGCTTCATGTATCTTTCTTTTAAAGAATACTTTTTTTTAAAACAAAGAATGTGATACTTACTAAAGGAAAAATACTTAAGGCTATGTATATATCAAAAACATTAATTATACAGTTACGTTTAAGTCGGACTTAATAAATTTAAAGCAGTATTATGAAGAGATGTTTTGTAAAATTAATTTATGATGAACATAGTTGAATTTTAGATAATTATTTGTAAATTAATTTTATAGGATTTTTTTATAACTAAATAGACAAAAACGTAGTGTGAAATAAAATTATAATATACCCAACCTGGTTGTTGAGACAGGTTATATAGTAGTGCTGTGATAGTAAATTATAAAAATTGAGAGGGATTGCAAGTATTATTATAAGTGAAAAATACAGGTAAATTAAAACCTACAATAGTGCAAAAATTAAAATTAAAAATTTTATTTTATAAAATCGTTCTCTTAATGATGGTCAGATCGGCCGAAACTTCGGACATGTAATATATTTTAATAAAGAAGTTTGAGACTATTTGGATAATTTTTGTAATTATTAATAAAGTGTACCTGTTAAATAGGTGTTTTAATTAATTTATCATTTAATGAGGAAGTTTAACCTAATTTTCAGTTTAATATTATACATATTCTTATGTAAATCATTAAGTAACATCAACCAAAACATTTTACTAAAATTTATATTTGATAAATATATAATTGACATAATATCCAACCTGTGTTCTTGAATTAAAGATTAATTAAATAATGTAAACATTTTCTTACCAAGTTGCATAATTCTCAGATGAAATTGCTTTTGAAAAAAATATATATATTTTTTTTATAATATTACTAAAAGTAATTTTATGATATGTTTCATTCAAATACCAACTTGGCAAGGAAATAAATTTAGAGAAATAAGCAACATTTTGGCGAAATAATGTTTTGGTTATTCTTTATTAAAAATTTCATACAAGAGCCTTGAATTCGAATTATGTCAGGTATATATTTTCGTAAAATAAACGTGAAAAAAATAATATGAAGTATTTAATTAATATTGAATATAAGAATATACAAAATTTAATCTGTAAATTAAGTTCCTCTTTCATTGTTATCTTGTAATTTACTAAAAATCTATTCAATATAAGCCGAAAATACTACTATTATATGAAACTAAAATAATTATTTATATTTGGATAGTAACTATATATTCAGTATCAATGTTGTATATGGAATAACCTTTGTGTCTTTGTAATTGGTTTAAAAAGAATAATTTATTTTGTGTTTCTCAAAAAAATTACATTTCTTTGTATTCTATTAGTTTCCTTTTCGAAAGATCATCAAGTTAATGTTATTATTTCGAATACATCATTGATGGGCGACATATTGTTTACTATTCGATATCTAGATGCTGAATCCTGATTGGTTATATTGGATATTAATACACACTTTATATGTACTATGTACATTCATGGTGGACCTTTGCTCGCAATATAATATACCGTTGAATCCTAATACAGATTTACTGTTAATCATAGCTATGCATAGGAGAATTCTCGTAATCCACTCTACAGAGATATTTCTCCTTATGCATAATGATATGTAATTCAACAATTAGACAACATTTAGAAAGTTATTTAGTAATTTTACCATCCTATATTGACGTTAAAATGTTTGTGTTTTTGTTTTTTTTACTGAATATATAGTATTCAATTATAAATCCGGTTGATTTATGAACATTGAGCCTTTAACCAAATACAGGTGGGTTTATTTTTATTTCAGTAATGGCTACTGTCGTGACAGTGGACAGGTTGCTGTGGGCGTAGGGCGAAGGCGTAACTTATCGTGTTTGCCGCACATCAATTTAAGTCTGAGCTAGTTCTCAAGCAATCTCATCGTTTTAGTAGTTTTAACGTACATTTTTGTTTTTCTTCTTTAGGGCATATCAATGAATCAGTTGGAATTACTTGTTTATTTTGTCATCAACCTTACTTTATCAATTAACAGACAGGTGTCCTAAATCTTTATAAACTACGTCCTCTCTTCAAAGTTGCCAGTATTTATAATATACAGCAAAATTCCATTAAAAAAAAAGTTATCTATTTTTTCATTTGATTGCAAATACAAAAATATAAATATGTATGAAATTTGCCAACGTTTCGGAAACACAATTAGAAACCGTAAAACTGGGCTATTTTTGAATATTACCTAAGATTATTAACTGATTTTTAATCTCTAATCGCATAGACGCAAATGTTTGCCGACCGGTCTCGGGAACGTGGTTCTTCGCGTGCGATTTCCCGGAGGCATTCACGATTTTGAGATCATATCTCATTTTTATGACCTCCTTGAAATTGTTCTTAGTAAAAGAATGGTCGCAATATACCTGTTGACCCAATACTTCTTTCTTTATCAGAGTCCTTTTGTTTTATCTTTTTTCAAGACCTAAGATTTTTTTTTTCTTAAGTGATTCTCGCTACAATAATATCTTTATTTTAAATTAACATCATTAAAGTATTCCAGATTTAAATCATTTTATGTATTTAGGTTTACAAATATTTATTTGTTCAAATATGGGGAAGTCCGAAACGCCAAAATAATCGTTAAAAAAACAGAAGAAGAATCGTGGGTTTATAATTACAAGTTGAGCCAAATTAATTGCAATTTACAATTACAATTATTTGTAATTATGATTGTATCATAAATACTTAACACAAAAATGGAAAAATTAATTTTACAATGGCTCCAAAATACGATTGTCATTTTCAGTTTAAAATTGCTCGTTGGCGTATAGATTTATTAAAATATTACTGTTTATTTAAATGTGTTTCGAATATGTTTAAAATAAATATAAATTTTATTTTATGATCGCACTCTTTCGTATCGATTTTAACTTATAAGATTTCTGCTCATAAGATACACGTTCAAATAAACTGAATTTACATACATAAGAGTTAAATTACATGTAATCTTAATTGTAATTTTCTAAGAGTCAAGAAGTAATTGTAATTACAATTACTTTGGTGTGATTGTGCTTCAAAACCACTTCATTTTTATGTTTTGGACCATTTAACGGTTATCTCTGTACAATTTTAGTGCAACTGAAACACGTAATTTAAATTACTCATGTAATGATTTCTGCCCGACTCTGGTATATATTACACACATCTGTACATACTCATACAAGAACATTTATTTAGTGTATCATAATCTCATTTCTGACACAAAACTGTTAAAATACTGGTCCGATACCCGACAAATAATTCATTTATTATTGGATTGTAGTTTGACGTGTCCATCTAGTATTGTTATTATTTGATTAACCTTAAAAAAATATTGAGAATATTGAACTTAAAATGAGTTAGTGAGTATTTCTGAGTAAGTAAGGGATGTAGAAAACCAGACTTGCATTTTTGGGCATTTGGCAAAGTAGCGATACTTAGGAAAAACGTTTCTGAGCTTTCATTATGAAAAAGAAAACTCACAGTTGCTCTTATCGAAGTCTCCTTCGTTCCTAGTCCGGTTCTAAAAATATAGGTAGTCGTTCCTAGGTAAAAGTTGATTGATGTTTTTAATAACAAATCCACAGTTTCAAATTTTACCTAAATTCGATAAAATTACTTAAACGAAAGAGAAAAAATTACCTAAATTTGATAAAATTACCTAAACAAAAGAGAAAAAATTACCTAAATTCGATAAAATTACCTAAACAAAAGAGAAAAAATTACCTAAATTATTAAAATATTAGTAAAGATATTGACTATTTTCTATATCACAAGTTCCCTCTATCTATATAAATAAAGATTTCATGTCCGTTCGTGACTTATATAAGATCTCTGTATCAGCTCTTAACGATAGTTAGATCTTAGAAGAGAATTAGGAAAGTTATTTACAAACATATAGCATATTGAATGTTTTGCTTATATTTAAAAAAATAAAATGTTATAGAGGTTATAAGCCATAATAATTGTAATATATAAGTAAATGTTTAATTTTAACTAATGATGTTAAATTTTAAAATGTGTTCATTTAGTGTGCGTGTGTGATAGCTATAACGAAGTATTTTCGGGTCAGCTAGTCAAAAATAAATTAAACAAGGTATGATTTAAATAAGTAACTATAATAGATAATTAACACTGATTGGGTTAATATAGCTTTTGCACTCCTTAAACTTGATGTTTTGTACTTACGCTTGTCGACTTCATTAATGAAATCTCCGCTTGTCTATTATAACATGTTAAATCTTTCTTTTTTAAAACTTTATGTAAATCCTCTTCTTAATTTAATTGTTCTTTGATAATGTTGATCGTGGTAGCGTTCCTATTTCATCATTAACCCTAGCGGTAAAATCTTAATACTGCTAAGTCTTCGTATAATGATGAGTTGATGAAATTAGCTGAGGTAGAGAGCGGGGAATAAGGGAGAATGATCAAAATTACTCAAACACAATCAAACTGACATTAGTACAAAATTACATCCACTAACTTCAATCATGGACTTGGGATCATTCCTCAACATCATAATTAATATTAATCACATTTTCCTTCTAATTACTATCAGCATTTAGCGTGCTAGGTTGATGGTAGGTTCTTGCATAGTATTTGTTTAGTGAGGAATGTTTAAAGCAAATTTTTAGGAGTACAAATTTTTTATTTTTTTTAAAGACAGCTTCGATCTTGTTAAAAAGGTGAGTGAAGAAAAAACCAAAACATGTATTAAATAAAATAAAATACAGATAGTTTAAAAATAAATTAAAATAAAATGCAAATTGTTTAAATTAGAATACAGATAATTTATTTATGATATTTATAATAGTATATATTTGTATATGCGGGTTGTTATTTGTGTATAATTGTTTATTTCAGTTATTAACGGATTCAAGTAATTTGGGAAAGTTTAAAGAAAATATGTGTCAATTTGTATATGTATTCTTGCTCGGTGTCTATATTTAATATGGCTTGATCGAGTATCAATTTATTTCTAGGAAATAATTTTTATTTATTTTTAATATATGGATACATTTTACATTTTTTTTTTGTATTTTTTAATTTTAAAATAATGTGGTCGTTAAAGAAAAGTTTACTGTCTAATGAGACGTAAGGATTTTACGAATTTGGCAAACGGGATAGATGTAGGCTTTATTTTCGATGTTAGGTTTTTATTTTATTTTTTTAAGGAAGCTTCTTTAAGTTAAATGATTGTGTCATTTTGGTAATATGAGCTGTATAGCGATTTTTCATCGGCAAAGAGGGCTATTTCAACATTTTAAAATTTTGTATAGTAACTTATTAAAGGTTGAATAGTATAGGACTGAAACAGGATCCCTGTGGAAACTGGCAATGGTATGGTACGTAAGGATTTTTATTGTTTGAAACAAAGCATAGTCTATCAGATGAAAATGAGTAAATTGATAAACATTTAAATAATGTGCTTTTGCCTAAGGAAACCCAGGGGTATTTTGCTTACAAGATGTGGAAAGAGAGTAATAATTTGCTCTCATGAATGAGAATCATTGTTTTCACAATTAGTTTACATAATGAAGATATGTAAACAAGTATACATGTAAAGATATAGAATTTTTCGTATAATTGAAAATATCAGTGCCTTAATAAATAAAAAATCTACTGTGATAAAATAGGATGTTATTAAGAAATGAAATAGTCGCAAGAAAATCACAAGTACATTAATGAAACAGTATCAAAATGCACATAAAAAATTAACCGTTGCAAAGAACAACAAAACGTTTTTACTAAGATGCCAATCTGAATACATAATCCCTCCTGGTATTGAGAACGCCTTCAAATATTCTACACTCCACCTGCAATATCGAAAAACGATTCAGTATTGAATTAAAGAAATCCACGGATAGGTTCAAGAAAAGCATTTTAAACATGGAGATGAGAAGTGCAATAAACAAAGTTAATAATTTAATCAATGAGATAGAAATTTACAAAGCGGAAATTTTTCCAATTTATTTGTAAACGATTTTTCAATAAGATCAAACATACTTACGAATAGAAATTTGATCATATAAAAGAAAAATAAGTTAAGAAAATGCCAAAATAAAACAGAAAAATTCAATAAATATGGTAGATGAAAAGTGGTTTGTGAAATTTGCGAGTATAAAATTTCCAAGCTATGTAAAACTTACTGTCTCTCGGCCCTAAGCATTGTATAAATTACGAACGGAACGTCAACCACAATTCCATTATTAGCGATGTAAAATTTATAATTCAAAATTATTTAGAAGAGAATGAACGGAATGTTATGAGAGGTAAATGTGTAAATATAATAACTAATTATAAAAACAATACAAAAAATAACCTAAACACTAAGACACTCTAATACTAAAAAAAAAAAGTAAAGATAAAACTAACCAAACTATTGCTATCACCAAAGAGGAATACTTAAAAAAAAAATTTGCATTTGTAAACGATGAACAAACATACAAAAAATTAGGTACACAAACTAATAACTGACCCAAACCTTAGCAAAACATAAACTACAAAAGTACAATGAAACATACTTCAAACTGATTACAAATTCACCAACTTCCCTATAATTATATTCAGTAAAATAAAACTATATAGAAGAAACCCCTGTCAGACTAATAGTTGCATTCCGGAATTCCCCAACATATGAGTTATCAAAATGTCTAGCAAAATATATATATGTATACAAGTATATATATTTTTAAATATATGTATATACAAGTATAAAAATATATATATACAAGCTCATATACAATGCCAGCAAATACAACGTTATATGCTCCTTCCGATTCCAAAAAAATGTGACCAGCATTCTAATTCTACCAGGATATAAACTCGTTCAATTGGTCACATCATCATTGTTTACAAATATACACGTTGTGTACTCCGTGTGGTGGTCAAGGAAGACATAAATATATTAGTAAAAAAGTTTATTAGTAACCAATTAAATATTTTTTAGTAACCTAATAAATAATTGTATATATTTTTTTACTATTTTTGTGTCTTTCTTGACCGCTAACTGGACCTTTTTGAACCATATGAAAATGTTCCAGTTTTTGCCTGCTAACGGGGTCATTTTTGTACAGTATGAACATGTTCCAGTTTTTGACAGCCAACGGTGGTTATAGGGTATGACCTATTAAAAAGTATATTTTCTGTATATAGGTATTTATTTCCTGCGTCATCCGCTAATAACTGCTGATTTTAACTTAAAAAAATTATAGAATTAATTTTTTATTTTTTACATTTACTTATTTAATATACAACTTTTAAAAGTTAGATTTAATTTTTAATTAAATTTTGTTTACTTATTTGTAGGGACCAACGACCTTATCGGGAACTGCTTTCTGGTGCATTTGATTGGTTGAGCTTGCGCATGCGCATACAAATTTTCTTTTTAATTTAGCTATTTATTGCCTGAAATACATCATGCATTATCGCGTTTGTGATGTTTTATAAAAAAAAAATAAATAAAAAATCGGAAATACTTTATATATTATTAAACAATGCAGAGTAATTTGCAATTCCTTTTAATATTCTAGGTCATACGCCCGTTGAGAAGGTATTTGTCATCCCTGTGGCGTTGTGTTTTTTATATTATTTTGCTCCATTTTTCTCTCTTTTTTTTTTTTTTTTTTTTTACGGTGCAGTTAAGTTTTGCCGTTGCAAAGATATTCGAGACGAGATAAGACAGAACGTAGTAAAATAGAAACTAGGGTTTGGAGGTCAGGTGGTGGGGGGTAGCCTCGCACAAGCCCCGCCTACTGATCAATATCTCCTCGCTGCGAGGCTAGGAGCTCCCTGTCAATACTAAAACCCCAGGGGGAGTCCACTAATTAACAATATATAAATTAGGATAAAACCCTTAGGGACCACTTTAGTCTCTTAATAATCTTTTTTTCCTCATTCACCAGTTGTTTTTTCATTTTTTCTTTTTCTTTTAATTTTCATCCCCATTTAAGTAGAATGAAAAAAGAGGGGGTTGAAAAAGTTTGGTACGCATTTCACGGTCATCACCTGTTAAATAATTTTGCATACTTCCCGTTTATTTTAAACATAGCAGTGGTGTTTGTACATCTAACTGAATAAATGAATCATTTATTTCAGATTGTTCTTTAATAAATTAAATCTACGTTGCTTGTTTTTATTATTTCTGTATTTTAAAATAAAAGAAAAAAATATGAATATACTTTAACTGATATTGGTGATGAACAAATTTTTTTAAGGGGGGGAAAAA
>NW_027116111.1:234162-234528 GCF_000696795.3 Halyomorpha halys | reverse complement strand
ATTTAAAAATTAAATTAAAATAATATATTTTTTTATTGTTAATGACATGTATTTTTGAGGTTGAGGATTAGTCAATAATGATAAAATCATAAAATTGAGGCTTTATTTTTCTCATAGTCAGGTCCATTGTTTTATTACTGAGTATTCTACATAACTGTAATTTAATGGCTACTATTCTACGAGGTAGTAAGTCCTATTGGTTATTACAGTTATGTTGTATATTGAGTTACAAAACAATTGGTATGAGAACAATACAGTCGCGAAACGTCGCCTCAATATAGGAATATTGTTTTCTTATGATTGATCAATTTTTATATCAATATAAATAAATCATTAATTAAATTGATGAAGATATATGTGCGTGTG
>NW_027116111.1:216398-234112 GCF_000696795.3 Halyomorpha halys | reverse complement strand
TATATTCTTTTTTCTTGACTTTTAATAGCATTTATTTCGGTAGATCTTGAGAAAAGAGTCTGTAAGACACCAATAATGAGACGACGTTTTGCAACTTCATTGTTCATGCCGTACAATGAAAAAACAAAACATTTTTTTAGAACAAAGATTTTTAAATAATTATTTAAAGAAATACAAAATACAAAGTATAATTCAAAATTAATACCTATAAACATTACTTACAATTGTCTATTACAATATATTCTACATGGCTGTGATACAATTTATTCTTGGTTTGAGCCAGATCTGAATAGGGGTGAAATAGAGAAAGATAAACAGATTGTTTTTGTTCTTTCCAGCAGGTAGTCAGTAGTTATTTATATTTTATCAATCAATATTGAACATTATTTGCACAAGAATAAGCGGAGTTTATTCATTTTTTTTTACTTATAAAAAAAATAATTAAACCAATAGTTTTTGGATGAGGTTATTTTGTACTTTAACTGGTTGGAAAATTGTTTTTGGATGAAAAATCAACCATATGTTAATATTTTTGTGAGCTTGTAACATTCCAGATTCTGTTTGACATAGTTAAACAGTATATATAAATGGTTATTCTGTAACAAAATATATTTGAACACGTATTATACTTATGATAAAAAAGCTTGTAGCATAAATAAAACTTGCATTGTTATTTCATAGATTTACACGCTTATCACATTGTGATATTTTACATTCTATTTGCAATTATAAAATATGTTGTTATTGTAAATTAAAATTGAAGCTTTATTATTTTTAAATTATTAATTTAAAAACAATTATAACACGCAAATTCCTGAATAATGTTATTTATGGTTTGCGTGGTTTACTCATCTTTGTCAATCTTTCCTTAAAGCTTATGATCATCCTTGCACTTCCGTTTCGTCTACTCCTTTGACTTTCTATTCCCCAATATTTAACCTCTTATTTTAAATAATTGCATTATTCTACAATATTGTATTATTCTATAGGCTAAATATCCGGAATAATTTTCATTACTTGGTGATTTTAATTTTCTTATGTTCATTAATGTTAACGGTTAATGTTAATGCTATTGCATTGCCGTAAGTTACTGCTGGAACTAAGATAATATGGTATTTTTATATTATCATCAAGAATGATAGGTTTATCAGATAGAAGCTTCCTTGATGGGTCATTGTTTAGTGGCTTCATGCATAGCTTTAAGTTTAACTTCATATACTGAATTATTTATTCTTAAAAATAACCTTAATGATAATGTCCGTAATTAATCACAGTTAATTTAAATTAATCGGTATTTCTGTTTAACCACTAATGCTATTTAATGTATTGAAATAATTTTTCCAGTTATCACTAAAACATTATGTTAATATAAGGGATATGTTAATAATTAAGATTAATTAGACGAAATAGATCTATGATAATTGTGTCATTTCCATTGTATGAATGTCCAAGTTGAGGAAATGATTCTTTGATGTCGCTGATTAAACACAATATAAAGATGTATTACAACTTTATTTATTCAGAATAATAATAAAAATTGTTGATAAAACTGTAAAAATAATTATAATGAATGGAATATGGTCCGGGTGCGGTCATAAAAACTCAAATAGTGAATGTTTCGCCCCACGTTGCAGGGCTTCGCCAGGGCTGTTTTGACCAAAGTCAAAATCCACTCTGACTTTGACTTCCATCAACGGATACTTAGCTCTTTATTATCAATTTAATTTTTTGAATTATGAGGATAACAAGATTTTTGTCATAATTTCACTTATGTGGAAAAATAATTTAAGTCCATTTTTGGATTGAATGAACTCATTTATTGAAAAATATTTTGTGACATTTTTTTCCAGTTACCTTTTGTAATTTAATAATATTTAAGGTAATGGTCGTTTTATTTAATTTTCTTTTCACCGAATTAGTTGAACAGTTATTTTTTGTTGGTAATGGCCGAATATCTTCTCGTGGACTCTTCATGTATGAAATTTCATTTGAAAAAAATATTTTTGCAAATTTAAACATTAAAGTGCACTTTAATCACTATTCAAACTTTCCATAAAGTTTAAAATTGTATCAACATTAGTTCTGTTATATCTACTATTTCTGTTATATATACGCCTTATTTATTTTTTCCTAAACATGACAATAGCTTTACGAAGGTTCATTGGTGTCATTTTCTGTATTTGTCTGTGATTTAATTTTAATCGTATTGTTGTATTGATTTTCATTATTTAATTACAACTTAAAAAAAAAAAATTGATAAACATTTCTTTTTATGCTTTTCAAAGATTTTCTAATTTTATATTTAACATTTTCCCTTTCTTGAGACCGGTTTTTATTGTTTAATTGAAACTATTATTTTCATCATAAGATATTATGATTACGCAAAAGTCAATGAATATCTAATTTACAAGTATATGATTCTTTCAGAAATTATTATTTTACAATCCTATTTTCGCTGTTCCCTTATAAAGCTGCTCTGCTATACCTACACTTAAGTTCAATTTATCATTTTCTTTACAATGCAATAGTTTTTAAGCCGATCATAGACGGAATTATCTCTGTTTTCCATTTTCTACGCAACCTTGGTTCTATTTTAAGCGCGTGGTATTGCCTGGTGGTTTATGATCATAGTCAGGCACTTCAAATAGTGTTAGGTCTGAATCTAGATTATCTTTATATTTAAGTTTCATCGTAAATGCTTTTATTTTATTTCTCAGAACTCGCTAAAGTATGAATCAGTAACAAAATTAATGTTGAGGTACATGCAAACTTTAGTATTCTCTAGCCGGCACTTATCCGTGTATCTATGAAATACACACTTCGTAGACTCCCCAGTAAAATTAACAGCTCACAGTGCACTGGAAACATTATTTTGCCAACGAAATTATATTAATAACAAAATGATGCATTGTGAGTTATTATTGGTCATTGATCATTATTCCAGAAGTATTTATATAACACGTCTTACGTTATTACGGTTAATTTATCGATTTTTCTTGATGAACAGTAATCGATATTGTTGCAAGAACTCATCCATCTTTAATCTTCTATTGCAAACTAACATTAACTTATATTAAACTAAAACTAACATATTATTTGATAATTTATTGTCTCATGATATTTGTTAAGTACCAAAAATATTTTGTTAAAATATTTCGATGACCCAGAATTTTTCCTAAAAAGATCTGAAGAAGACAAGTGATCTCATAAATGACTTATGGTAAATAACTTTATTTTGTTTGTAAAAAAATCGAATATATTACAGTAATATAGGATATTACGTTTTTAAAAAAATCGAATTTTAAAAAGAGATTAAAATCTAAAAAAGTAGGAAAGTTAAATCCTTTTTACTTCTCTATTTTATTGAACTTTAAAGCTCAATTCATTTTCTTGGTTATCCTCTTTATCTATTATTATTTACGTCTTTAATGATCACTTCATACATCGATATCATGCTTCAATTTTACGTTCAATAAAATAAAAGTTTAAAGTAGTGTTTAGTTTTACTTTCCCTGAAATGAAACAAATTAAATATTTATCACTACTCTTATAAAATAATTTATAGAAATTAAATTTTGGACGATGGAGGAAGAGGATCATAGAAGGATGTATTAAAAAAACTAAACAGCTCGAAACGTTCAATATAATAACGGTTGAAAGAAGTGTGGAGGATTTAACTTAAGGGTTTAATTAATATAATTAATAGAATCACTATAACCATTAAAAATAATTTATAGAAATTTTATTTTTTAACAAATCATTAGGAGTCTTCGCTCTCGGAGTTGTCATTTATATTGCCGATATAATTCATATCATTATAGGGTTCTGACTTGTGTTATAACTAGGTAATAGCTAAAATCTCGGTTTTCTTCTTAGGTGAAGAAAAAAAACCTTTAAGTCAAACATTTAAGTTTGCTGTTTAATGATTCGACAATTTGTTAATCTAATGTTTTAGGAATATAAGTCAAATATACGCACGTAATTATTTTAAAGATGATTGTTATTACAAATCATATTTTATTGATTTAGTTGAAGTATCTATTATATAAATCCAATTTTTGTTTTATTATTTTAATAATGAACATCAGTAATAGGTTAAAATAAAAAAAAAATACAATACTTCTTGAATTACACTATGATTATTAACGTAATAGGGCAAAGGGTTTGAACGCCAGTGCATTTAAAAAAGGTCAGTATATGTCGAAAGGTCAAAGGCTATGTCTTGGGTTTAGTGCATATTGATAAAGGCATAGGGTTGAATACTTAATGTTTTTCATAATGACGAATATGAAATAAAAAATGAAAGAATTGAGATATAAATGACATTACAAAAATATATTTAATATATTTTAATTTTATTTTTTAGTGTACCCAATCGTAATATTTTTATTTTTTATTTTAGGTAGTTATTAATTAGAACTCCATCAGTGAGAAAATGAAACGGCATTGCATTGTTTTCTTAACCTTGTATTGTTTCATCGTAATTTTAATGTTGCATATATGTTGTACTTATGATTCTGGAAATGTTTCGAATATACCTGTAAATTAAATAGACACTCGTAAAAAATATAAACTGAATTTTAAAAAGATTTAGATTGTATTCGATAGTTGTATAGTTAATGTAAGATTTATTTATAATGTTCAATTCATTAAATTAATCGCCATTGGAAACATTTTATTGGGCATAATAAAAGTATTAATTTATAAGGTTTTAAAGTACTGACCGTTAAAAATTATATAAATGTTTTAAAAAGAAAACTCTTAATATATAAATGTTGATAAATTAAGGTCTCGTACAAATATTTTCACTCATAAATATTAATATTTATGACATAACAATACAGTATACATATATTGCATTTATGCATCTATATTTATTTATTGTTTTAAAAAGAGGTTCTGTGGATTTCGGTACGAATACTTTTTTTTTTAAATATAATTTGTATCAAATTTGGTGAAATTCGTAATGTGGTCTTTATTTTTCAATATTTTATTGAAAATCATTAGAAAATTGTTTCAATTTTTTTCTTAATTTTCTTTTATTTATTTTTTTTTCGGCTCTCAATTGAATTATATGGATTCCTGAGATCATTATCTGAGTAGATTAACCAAAGATATTAAAATATCGAAAATTTAAACTTTTTTTGATAGTAAAACTTTTACTAAGAGTTTGAAAAAGTTATATTATAGATCTTTGAATATGATTCTTTAATAATAATGTAGACCTAACGAACCCGCAGGTTTGATGCCGATACCACCAAACGCTCTCTGCATACATCCTTCCAGTGATGCCCCTCTAAACCCAATTCCACTAAATCAGTTTTAACGCAATCCTCCCATCTACGTTTAGATCTTCACCCATTTACCCGTTGGTTCAGTTTTTATTAACATTTTAGAGATCCGCTCGTTACTAAGGTCTACAACCTTACACGCCCATCTTATACGCCGCAATGCCATAACTTGAATTTAATTTACCGGGTGTAGGTCCTTTAATTCAGCGTTGTGTAATCTTCTAAATTCTCCTGTTAATTCATCCTTTTTCGGTCCGAATATTTTTCGCAATACTTTATTTTCGAAAACCCTAAGACGCTGTTCGTCCTTTAGTGTAAGAGGCCACATCTCACATCCATGAAGAACAGTGGGAAGGATAATAGTTTTGTAAATTCTAATTTTTAAGTTTTTTGATAGAAGTTTCGAAATTGAAAAATAACAAGAATTTCTGGCCTTCAACCTAGCTTCTATTTCCTGAATATGATTCTGAAAATTTAAATTCGTAGTAACATAAAAAAATCATAGTGAACATAAAAAAAAAGTATATGAACATAAATTAAACAAAGCTGAATGATAATTTGGGTTAGCAGATAGCTGAGGAAACCTGATCGTTACCAAAGCTGGAAATAAATTAGTTATAAAGTAAACAATAACGAAAACGTCACGAATATAGTGTTTATTTATTTATAAATTACTATTTACTAAAATTGTATCCAAGATTTATTCTTAGTTTTATTTATTACTAATTTTTGCCTAGCTCCTTTCGTTACCGTAATCATAACTTTTTTATTCTATTCTTATTTTTCAGACGAGATTTAACGATTGGAAACAGCTCACATTGAAATTTCATGATCAGTATATTCATTATATGTTAGACGTTATGTTGAGATACACGCGCACCTCCAACTAGCCACTTTAAACATAGTTGAATCACATTTTAACTTGCCTTCTGACCATAAGATTCGGTTAAGCCTACTTAAGTAATTCTCGCCCCTTGACAAAGAAGAAGAAAGGTTAATGGGCAGTGGACCTAATCAAACACGTAGAGCAACTGGTGCTACCCGATCCCTGTCTAGGGCACTCGCAAGGTTCCTTATTTAGCCCACATTTTTCTTAGTAGTTTTCTTTGTCTACATTTTATTAGTTGTCTCTTGTTCAGTTAATTTTTTTTCCTTTTTATGCTAATTTATTCATTATTTATGTGACAGTGTAAAAGCGTAGTAAGTTGATGAGAAAAATAATTGATTAATTGATGACCTATTTTTGACTTAAAAGCTTTTCTTAATTTTAAATATGTGAACCAACACACTCTCGTGTTGTAAAAAAAGAAGAATTAGTATTTTATTATAAAAAGATTTATAAATTTACAATATTAGAAAATTATATAATTCACTCTTCGAGGAGTCCTTAAATATCTTTTATATCAAATACTTCACTCAAGACTCTTAATTTGCCACATTAAGCGTATCTTATAAATCCTGTATGCAATTTTATAAATTTCTGATTTAATTCTATCGAATATTTCTAAATCTTTAGCGCTCATTAATATATAAGATGTCCCATAGTATACAAATTGTCTGGTCCTATTTCGAGTCCGTTTATGTTAAATATCTCGTTTCCTGTTTCATGATATAAGCTGAGGATTGATTATGTGATTGATGATCTCTTAAAGGGGCACACTCAGGCTCTGTAAGTGATTCAACGGTTTAAGTTGAGGTGACCGATTATTCTATTTATAATTTTTTTTACACAAAACTACTATTTTAAAAAAACATTATACCACTCCCCGGCGAAAAAGGCAACACTTTCAAAAAATCTTATTGTTGAGAAATAAATAAAACCTAAATTAATTCAAATCAAATTACGATATCACCTTATTTTATTTTGTTTCTTTTATGTATAAATTTGTCCATCAGTCCAAGATAATTTATGATTAAAACTATAATTTTAATATAATATTGAGTTTATAAAATAGAGATAAAAATAAAATTTATAAGTGCTAAATAAATAAATATTGTGTTAAAAGTAGAGAGGGAGAAGGGAAGAAAAGAAAAAAATTACCGCTCTAGTATTTAATATAATCAAAATTTCTCTTACAAATAAAAATTCTAATTAACTATATTTCTGTTAGGTTAGGCAGATCATTTCCATTTATATTTTTACTTTTTTTTGTATCCGTTTTCAGACCGAGGTGTCTATTCTATTAGTCAGGAAATTCGGGAGTGTATCTGGAATTCTCATGATCTGCAATAAGTCCGTATGTTTGTTGTAAAGCATTGTAAGCAGCCTCCAGTTTTTTGACTGTCAAACCATTTTTTGGATCAAACCTTGTAATTCACAGAAAGATTACGAAAGTCGTAATTAATTATAAACTATATTGGTAGAGTCCAATAGTTCGACAGAATTATGTTTCTTTTATGAATAAACTTGCTTTTATATTTGTTTATATATTATTCAGTAATTATTTTGAGTCGAGACAAACGCAATTTAATAAATAAAATGAATTAATTGATGAATAATAAAAAATTGGTGTTTACATTTAGAGCCGTAAAATATTGTTGAATATTTACAAGTTGTAACGATAGCCGTTGAGATATGTTTGGCTAAGCAAAGCGTGAGGTTGTGAGGTTGTTGCTAACACTGACAGAACACAGCTCTCATAATTAACAAGCTGTGGCAGGTGACAAACTTTATGGCTTTGCTTTAATTGATTGTTCTTGCCAATCGCAATTATTAATGGTCCAACTGTCTTGTCTGTTGTTTGTTTGTATTCTATTGTAGTTCAACTATGTGATGTTTTTTTGTTTCATTCTTTTTATTTCCTCGAAAATGCTTTCATTTAAATTCAATCAAATAAGTTTTAAACGCTATAAAAGTATAAATTAATGTTATTTTGTTAATTCATAACGTATTGCACTAAATATTATGCGAATTTTCTAAAGAAAGCTAATCATCTACTTTTAGATACAGGTTTCTTTTTTTTTAATTTATTTCAATCTGATGTGGAAATAATTTATTGTACATCGAGTCGGTGATAAAAAAAAAAATATGCCCTAATGCAATGCGGTATAGTGTTTGCAACAAGGTGAAAAAAAACAGTACCAGAATGAAAATTCACAGCCATTTCAGTTACTGCCGTAGTGGAAACTATATGATATTTACCGTCATTACAGCATTTACTGTCATGTTAACAGACACAATTTAATACTTTGGTAGCGAATTTTCGCACCTCTCTACCTGTAACAGTAATTGTACAGGAATCGTACCCATGTACTATTGTTTTGATCACTAATCTACTGAAAATTGTTCTATTATTCGTTTTCCTACTTATGTTTGCTGTCATCGTGTACAGGGTCCTTGCCTATTTTCTCAATTTCGAGACAGTACTCCCGGGCATTAAACTGTCACTGTTTAAACGCGCTTTAAAACGAAATTGCTTTATGGAGTTAATATCACATGTATTACCTAGTTCAACCATATTCTATGTGCTGGCAAAATATTTGATCCCTATTATTCTTATAACAGCCTTAAATTCTTACTATTTATCAAAATTGTTGGTATGTATTGATTTCAATGAAAGTTGGGAGAGTTCTCATTTTTCTTATTTTTAAATGTCCAGGGATTAAAATTAATTTCGTTCAGGTTTTGATAGAAATATAAGAAATGAGGGGTGATAGTTTTATGATTTTTTTTTCTCTTAATTTCAGTAAGCTTATCAAATTAAACAGATCCATAAATGAATAAAAAAAAAGTTTAAGTGCTCAATTAAGTGATACGTTTATCTTGTACAAACCTAGATTCACAAGAAAGATATTGATAAGAATTAGAGTAATCATATCAGAAATCTTAACTTTGTGATGGTGTCAGAATAGTGGTATTGGGTTTAAGAATCACTGAATTTAAGTATTAAAATAATTTATATAATTAAAACACAAGTTGAAACTCATTATGATGCATGAAGAAATATCCGATTATTCTTTTACGATATAATCCTATAATAATCTTAAAATATTAATTACCATATTATGTTAGTTTTTGCGTCTATATAAGTATATAGCGTATACAGTTGAATTAAAAATATTGTGGAGTAGGTATTTATGATAAAAATTAAAAAGTCACGTGAAACTGCTGTCACTTACCTTCGTAAATTTAGGATGTAATTAATACAATTAGAATTTTGTCATGTAATCCTCGTGTGTAAGGAAACCAGGGTTTATAATTTATGAGTTGATGAAACTACATTGCTTTTATATAAAAATAATTATTGATGTTTGTTCATATATTCTCACCTGGAAAGTATACATTTAACTGTGACATCTTTCCCTTGGGGCTTTTTAAACATTATCTACTGAACCTTTTTGTTCTGAGAACGAGATCTCCGTTGGTGGCAAAAGCTTTTTGTCTATCGAAGTAATTGCGTGTTCTTATTGTTTCACAGGTTTGTATTGATAAGCTGTTCCATTGTACTGCTTTTAGGGAAACGGGATTTGTTATGTTTAAATTTTAATAATTTCTAGTTTTAGCTTTTAATGTTAACTTAATCTAACATATTTAATATTATTATTTATTTGATATATTATTTTAATTATGTTTTTTCTAAATTATATTTAATAATTATGACATCGTAAATCGTTAGGAGTTTCTTTTTAAACATCCACATTATCAATTATTAAAAGCTAATCTAATTGTTGTAATACCGATCTGGTATTTAAGAAATGTAAAAAAAAAAAAAACCGTTAATTTACAACACCTGATTTGACTCAGACGAAATTAATATTAGCCAGCAGATTATTAAATACTTTTTATCCCGTCTTTTTATCAATTATTCTGATTGTTTTTCTCTCATATTGAATAATAGTCCTTTGAACTGACTGGACCATTTAGTGTATTTTACCATTACTTACATGAATTCCGCGATGTCTTAATTGAAAAAAAAAATGAGATCCCAGCGCATCCCTCTCACCGCGTAACTGCTAAAGAGCCCAGTGGAGGCTGAGCAAGTGCGCTAAAGCCGCAAACACTTAACTTGAGTTGAGCATCTAATGACTGCCAGAACTCCAATTAACATTGCTACTAGCTACTAGAAAAAAGTTTTCAAATTTTATGATTCAATTTCTAAATGCGATGTTATAAATATCGATGGCTTACTTCACAGAAGTGCTACTTAGCACTTATATGTACAATGTACTTACATTTCCGCTAACTTGTTAATTGTATCTTTACTAAAGTTAGTGGAAATTTACTTAACATTATTGTGAAGGGACTCATCGATATCTAGTCTTGACAGCTATTAATTAAAATAAATAAATAATAAATGTTATTGCTCTCTATAATTATATTAAAGCTGTATTTATTTGATTTTTTTTTCAAATAAATTATTTTAATCTACGTCTACGTCTCACATAAAATATTTTTATACTTAAAGCCACAATTAACCCAATTTTTTTTAAATTATGTATATAACATATATATATTATATAGTAACATAATTCTCGGCTATATATAACAAAATTGAATATGATAAAGAATAATCTACTAAAAGTCTCTATGGATATAATATAAGTTTTATATTAGGTATATCTTTTGATTGTACAAGTTATCCTGATTCTCAAATCCACCAACTTTGCTTCACCCTCCAATACTGCTCTGGCACTGTTCCAAAGTCAGCGT
Source organism: Halyomorpha halys (assembly GCF_000696795.3). NCBI lineage: Eukaryota > Metazoa > Arthropoda > Insecta > Hemiptera > Pentatomidae > Halyomorpha > Halyomorpha halys. The sequence continues at coordinate 223,171 of NW_027116111.1, read as the reverse complement.
TTCAGAAATAATAGAACACCCGCGATTTTATCAATGGCTTTCTTGTAAAACCGGTTTGGGCTGAAATAAATAATAAATATATCACTAAATTGTACGTTTAGCCAAGAACTTGAACCTATTATTAGTTTTTATTGTTTTGCATTTTTTGCTACTAAAACTTAATATCAATCTTTTCTGTTAGTTATGTTATTCTAAATATTACTTTTTTACCAGTTTTAGTAAATATTAGAAGACTATAAAATGTGAAATTGGTAAAATATTCTAATGTTATAGAAATATGTGATATTGATACACATTCTTTTCTGAGGTAATAATAAATAATCAACAGTTCTTAAAGGACCTTGGGAACTTAGTTAAAGTCTTGTCAGATTGGACTTCGGTTTCTATAAGTATTTTATCAGTCAGTACCTTGGTCTAACGTAATCTGGTTAATGTTGCATTATACTGAATCGGAAATATGTCTAACAACTAAAGATTTCTGTCTTTTCTATTTGTATCATATAAATCGATAAAATTTCTACTTCATAATAATATTTAGATAGTTAATACAAAATGTATGTAATCTCTATTTGTTGACATTATAGCCTACACTTAGGTTCTTACAGGACTACGTTTCAAGCCGCGGTAGTATTTCAAATGAAGTATTTCGTATTTTAATATATATATAATAAAATGTATTTTGTATGTTAATTTATAATATAATAAAAATATTCCATACATTTTGAATTTAAAGTCCTTCCTGTGTGAAAAAATTAAAATTTAAAAAAGTTGGTACTTGAAATAATAAAAAATATTGAAATACTTGGTAGTTAAAATAAATTTAAAAAATAGTAGTATTAAAAGTAATAATTAATATACTTATCGCCTAATTTATGCATTAATAAATATATTTAAATTCCATTTCATATCTTAGATTGAAAAAAAAAAATCTTTATTATATATCTGTGGCGTTCTTTATAAGTTATATTAAGTACAAATCCTTAATGCTTAAAAATCAGTTAATTTATCAAAATAGTGCAATTAATTTGTAATGTTTAAGCTTTCGTGTGATGAAAAAGGGTTTTAAAAAAATAAACGATTTTATTTTTTGTTGCTAGTTAGCAAAAATAGATATATGCTTTCGGCGCTGGTTCACAGGTTAACAGTAATTTTTGGTCTGGATTCTAGTTCTTTGTTTTGATATTTTCTAAATCTATTATTATACTATTATTATATATTATTACTACTATTAACAGCAGACCAGAATGGTTTTTTCACAATTTCTTACCCCAAAGACCCACTTAAATTGACTACCAGGAGAGGAAAATTTTTATAGATCTATTTTACTGCTTAAATGCTCCATTTTGTTTTTGTCCATTTGACCCTTCTCTAGATGTGGGCATTCCTCTTACCATACTATTGCTTCTTATAAACTTACAAAAAAAAAAAAAAACTACCTTAAGCTAATAGGACCTTACTACAACTGAACTTTTGGTTTTTCTATGTAAGTAATGAAAGAAAAAAAAAATAACCTGATACAGTTTGGTTTGCCAGATAATATGGATACTAAATAACTCTAATGCGCCTGGCAGAATAATTAGTCTTATTTTTCGTTTAAGTCTATAAAACTTAACAAGGTGATATTAAGCACACTAAAAAAAAATGTTCTTTTCATCCTGTGTTATGAATGACATTTGTTGATTTTGGTACTTGTTTAAGAGAGATATATTATTTTGTGGAGGATACAGAAGATGTTAGAGAGACCTGGGAGTAGCGTGGGAGGCCGAAGACTAGGAATTGCCCAATTAGACACTTTTTTTCTCTGGAGCGGGAAGGATAGACTCTGTGGGACCGGTTTGCCTCTATCTAGCGGCATTCCTTCTCCTTCGTCTCTAACCAGTCTCTTCTCTCTCTCTTTTCTTTTAGCCCAGTTAACTGTCCAATAATAGTTTATTACCATTCTCCCGAATCGCGAAATGAAATTGTTAAATAATTTACTTAAGGAATAATATTCAGTCATCTATAATGCTCTTAAAGGAGCGAGTGATGTATGGATTAGTATCATATATTTAAAATAATTGCTAACGATGAACTCTGCTTATCAACCAGTTTAGGAAACATTTGAAGCCTTAATTTTATTGTTTAATTGTTACCTCATTCACAAAATAATATTCAAGAAAATTGGTGTAGAATGAATAAAGAAAAAAATCAGACAACTTCTCAGATAAAAGAGACAGATAAAGATAAGATGCTTGAATATTTAAATGATTATCATGAAAGATTAAAATTTACAATGGAAATAGAAAAGGAAGGCAAGTTAATATTCCTGGACATGTTAGTAATGAGACAAGGAGACACATTATTACCAGAATGGACAAAAAAGGAAACATCGAGTAATATAATTTTAAATTATTTATCCTGTCATCCTATTCAAATGAATTACAATGTTATTAATAACTTTTTTAATAAGGCAATAAAAATAACGGATGAAAATAAAGGAAAAATTATTTAATATGTCTCAAGAAAACTTTTATCCTAAAAGATTAATAAGGAAAATATGGGAATTAAATATAAAAAAATCCAAAATATAAATAAAAATGAAAATGCGATAAAAGCAAATAAGAAATACTATAGTTGTAATTATATAAAAGGATTGTCAGAAGGAATAAAAAGATCCTTTAAGGATTATGATATGGAAGATATATCATTAAGTTTCAAACCAAACAATAAATTAAAAACTCTTTGTAGCAGAACAAAGGACCCAGTAGACAGTAAATATCAATCTGGATTAGTATATAAAATTACATGTTTTAATTGTCCAGCCACATATTTTGGTGAAACAAAACAATATATAAAAGACAGGATGTATCAACATGGAAATGATGTAAAGAATATGGAAGAGGAACCCAAAAAAACAGCATTGGTTCAAAATGTTCAAAATAAGTATAATTTTTTTTTTTTATTGTTTATTTATTGTAATTTACAACTGTACAAAATAATACAATAGGTAAATAAAGCATAAATTTGATTTTGAAAATGTCCAAGTCATTCATAAAGAAAGTAATAATTGTAGAAGAAAGATATTAGAATCGATTTACATCTCAGAAAATATAAATTATACTGTCAATTTCAAATCATTGTGTAGTTGAAGGAAATAATGTAATTGTTTTATAAAAATAAAAAAAAATTTTGTAGGTATCCTTGAGAATGGCCTGAGGTATTCCCTCCCCTGAGGGTCGAAACGTTGGAAAAATAGTAAAGAATAAAGGTTGAGAGAAAAAAGAATCAAATTTGTTTTAAATTAAGAATAAACTAAACCACTCTCAAACAAGAATATATAAAAGAATTAATCTAAATCAGACAACTTTCACTTGTCATCTTACTTTGGTTTAAATCAATCCTCACTCGTCTCAAAACTACATTTTTTTTGTATTATACAACAATAGTATTTATTTTTATTTTGTATTTCACTCTAAGGCTCTAAAGCCTAATTCTGACGCCTGTATATTATTCTGGGATCAATCCCAGAATAAATAAATAATATTATTATTAATATTAGTACTTCCCCTTACTAATTTTTTATATTAAGCAAAAGTAAAAAAAATCATTACATTTATAACATGCAAAGTTAAGTTGTAAAACATGATAATGAAAAAATAAAAACTTTTATATTTTCAAAATATCTTTTAATTATTATACTTTGTTTTATAACTACTTTTTTAACAAACAAATTTCCTAAATATTATTTTTGCAATTATTGAAATCAGTCCTTCAGACACCGGTGATACCAAAACCTTCAATTCATAAAAAAATGCAGTTATGTTTTACGACGGAATGTCTCATTTATCAAACTGGTGGAATGAAAAACACTTATTGAGCGTGCACCCTCTTGTTTAATAATATTTAAATTCTTATTGAAACAAAGCTTTCATCACACTCCATTACCTTCTTCGATTTAATGTTTTATATTTATTTTATCATAGTTTATGAAGGGTTAGTGGTTAAGTGGTTTGTAAGGCAGTACTGTTACTAGACCAACGGTGTTGAGTGGATGAGGTTGAGTGGATCCCGGAGAGCTTCTGATCCCACAGGGTAGACTCACTGTTTCAGTTACAGAATAATTATATATCTATCAACCGAATTCGAGCTCGAATCCTTGGAGTTAGAACACAGCGCATTAGCAAAGTGAGCCACGTCTCAGTCTTATATATATATATATATATATATATATATAATCACTCACTACTCCTATTTCCAGAAATTTGTTCAAGGGAAAATATTTTTTTATTCTTTTGCTACTAACCAAATTCATAGCTTATATTTGTTCGTTAATGTTACAGCACCTAGAAATCTTTTTTGCGAGACGTGGTTTTTGTATTCAGAGTATCTTAGAACACCTACTTTCCATTGAAAACTACTACTCGGATTTTTTAAAGATCCCAATACTTCCCCTGCTAGATATTTCACATGAAGGAAAGTAAAAGATTAAAAACAAAAATGGTGCTCGCAACTCTGTTTCGATTACCTCCACTTCTTTTAAATATTTTGATTTTTAAATAACTTGGCTCTGCTTGGTTGCGCTAGTAATTCAAAATTTTAATTTTCCAGTCAGGTAAATTTAAGGTGCTTGTAGAAGCACATTTTTCATCCTGTTAGATACTTTATTTTAGCAACAATACAATGCCTAACCATATTGATCAATATTTTTTTATAAAATATATTTATTATATATTATATTAAAGTTGAATTTTGAATAGTTTTCATTTTGAGAATTATGGATTACACTCTCTATAGCTATTTAGCATCTAATCAAAATTTATTTTCTTTACTTTTCGTTCTAAATTTTAGTATAAAATGATACTCAATCATAACAGTTATTTGAACATTTTTTCGTTCCCTTATCAAGAATTTAAATTTTACCAACTTGCAAAATACATTTTTATTAACCTGACTTTTTACTAATTGTTCCCAACTTCCTAGTATATCTAAATTACATTAGTTTTTTTCCGTTAGACCGCTACAAATAAATAAAATATTTAAATATCCTTCATTATAAGTAATGTTAACATTTTAAGTTGAGTAAACCCTTTTTTTATTGCTATTTACAGCTTTACATTCATATACATACATCCAGTAAATAAGTCTCATTTAAATGATCCTCTTAATCTTGCGTAAATAATGATAAGTATGTATTTGTTGTGTTTCTGGAAGAAAATTTTCAATATTTAAGCCGGATATTAATTGTTTATTTTTTTTATTAATATATTTCTTTGTATAGACTCATTATCTTTTTGTTCAATAATTTTGTTTCCTCTAGTTCTATTAATTTTTAAAAATTTATGTTGGCTGTTTGGAAGACCAATCCATATTTCTTTTTTTCATACTATCCATTTTGCGGATATTACATCATATCATATAATCATATTATACTGGAACAATTAGATTTTCTTTTTTGTTTAGTGTACTCATTTTTATTGTTCGCAATATGCTCTTCATTTAAGTTAATTTTTAAAAAAATTTAATTCTGTATTTAAACGGTTCCTGTATTCCTCCATACTTCTTGCATGGAATTTCAGTACCCATCCCCCCATTCATGTAACGAACTTACAACAGGTGCTTTCTTGGTTACATAACCATCAACGAATACCCTCAACTAATTGACTCTTATGCCGTCGAGAAAGCCGAGTGTTCAATTTATCGGTAGGTATTCCATATAGTATCCAGGGATACTTGCATCACCTTGACTGGGTCCTCCCACCCTTTTACGAGTTGCTCCCGGTGACGTAAGAACCGGTTACTCTTCCAGCTCGTTTTTTTCCGACTTTTTTCCAGTCTTGGTGGTTGGAGGTGGCATTCGAAGAAACTCGGGATCGTTCACTCCAGATATTACTCCAGCTAACAGTACAAATATGGGATTCCCCACTCCTTTTTTTTTGCTAGTATTTAAAGTGGATAAATGAAATATTTCAATTAGTATTACGTATGTATTTGACTCACTGTAAATTCCCTTCATCATTAATTTAAGATTTTTTTTTCTTTAATAGGTTACTTTTTTTAACCGCTGTATTAAAAACTTTATGCAACTTCATTTGTTAACGAGTGGAATTGAAGCATGATGATGTTTAAAACTTTTATTATCTATTTTTAGTTTTCAAAAATATAAATATTAATTTTTCCATAACTCATTAACTACTCAAGGATTAAAAAAATAATGATATGGATTTTGGATGTTTTCTCTCATTCTTACGTTAGTTAGTGTCCAAAATATCCGTTTAGTACATTTGAGTATGGCTCCATTGGTCCATATAACCCATTTTTTTTTAGAATTTTAAGTACTAAGAGGAGGGGGAAGGAGGTTTCAGTATAAAAAAATACACAATGAGATGTAGATAGTTGACCGTAGATTAATGCTTGAAGAAGTTTGTCGGGGGGTGCGGTCAGCAAAGAATTGTTTTAATATAAATTTTTTCTTACTAATTTCTTGTTTAACAATATTTATATCTGGTTTAGCAGCTAATTTTGAATATGACTTGAAAAGGATTATTGCAATTCTTTGCTGACCGCACCCCCCGACAAACTTCTTCAAGAAGAAAAAAATACACAATTTGCACCAAAATATTTTGAATTTTTGTGTGTTTTCAAGAATATATTCTATGACTATAAATACTAAAAAAAAACTACTTATTTTTCGTGATATAGTTTGAAGCAGTCTGAGTGCAGGAGCCCCGAGATTTTCTTTCTTATAAAAAAAAAATACTTCTAAAAAACGTTAAATCCTAGCCATTAATTCAAAC
>NW_027116111.1:199133-216293 GCF_000696795.3 Halyomorpha halys | reverse complement strand
ATTTTGATACCGTAAAAGGAAAATAACTTTTTAAATTGACATCTCAAATGCTGATAAATAATTAAATTATAAATATTCAATATTAAAAAGAATAAAAAAATAAATAAATATAAGTTTCCATTATTTTCCTGCTCCTTTTCCAATTGTATTTTTAATTGTTTCTACATTTAGGACTAAATTTTAGACCTTCATGGAGGTTAAATATGAAAACTGTTACTAAATAGTTTCCAATACAGTTGAGCAATAATAAAATTAAAATAACTTAAAAAAAATAAAGCAAAAATAACATTTAATGCTCTTCTGTTACCGACATCGCTTAAAAAATATGACCATCTTCCACGTCCACTTGATTTCCTTTATGGTCATATGATAACTATATGATGTGATCAGAGACGGAGTCGTATATAGTGAAACCCGAACGATCCTTGTACTGACAAACGTTTACCTATACAAGACTATATATAACCTATATCACTAATTGCATTTAGACCGAAGCTGGTATAAATTAATTAAATGGATGACTAATGCCTACATTCCCCTATCATGTTACAACCAGTGCCTTGTGAATAATTCATAAATATTTGCAGTTTACGCTCTCCATTCATTAAACCGGTCCGGTTCGTATCTCATTTCGTTATGTCCCTTTGATAATGTCGGGGATGACTTCCCCCTTCTTAAGGACACAATGCGCTTTAGTATTTTTACGACCTTACGGAAAGTTCATTCTCCGAAGAAAGTGAAACATGTTTTAGCAGAATTATAAGTATTTTCACTGAAAAAATATAACTGCTACACAGGAGAAATAAAAGGATTGTTTTGAACTTGAAGAGTTGATGTATTTTTTTAATAAGAAAACTGCATAAAGTTAGAGAATTCTATAGCCTGTGAATGAGAATCATAAATAAATTAACATAATACTGATAAATACTCTAGACTACATGTAAAACAGCAGACATATTGCAATATCGATGCATTTTTTCTTTCATTTAAACCTTATCCCTTTTTTTAAAAAAGCTGTTCTTTCTAATGATGCAAAAAGTGAGTAACATCTGTCTTGCGTTCCAACCTATTTTGCTAGATTGTTACTTCTATCTCTGCTTGATTTAATGATACAAGAAAGACATATAAACTTTAGTCGTTCCTTTATTGATCCAATGAGAGTAACAAAAAGTTACTTAGAGTATATCGACTCAACCTTTCATCTATAAAATTTTATGCCATCAAAGGACTAAATAAGATACCAAATAGTGCAAATAGTCACAACCAGATCAATTTGAATTTCAGGTATAAGGCAATTTATTTATGATTTTTTTAATAATTAGTTTCTACCGCACGAGTTTAGGGTTTTTACTGCATCAAAAATCCAGTCTCTAGTTATCATATTATCTAATTCCTTACAACCTTAAATTTTCTTGACCTTGGCGCGTTAAATCTTTATTTAACTCTTTCTTATTTTATTCCTTTTCGACATAAAACTATTTTTTGGTAATTAAAAGCAGAATATCGTCGCTTAACCTGAATTGATTAATATTGAACAATTAACAACTATAAGCTTATTTCGAATAGCACATCCTTATACCGAACTAATAAATAAATTTAACATAATTATAAAGTACTATCATCACAATTCACTTCGGAATAAATTGACTTTGGCAATAACTCACCTATTAACTGTTCGGAAGACTTAGTGGATAAAATCACTCATACTGGTTGTATAATTAGTTGTAATTTAGTTACGGTGCACCTTAGAATGATTTGAGATTGTGCTGAGTGGATTAGAATAGACCAATCCGAAATGCGCCGAATAAGAGGTCTCTGACAGCTTGTACGGTATTATTCAATTGAAGATATTAGTTTTTTCGTACATAAGAATTCTTATGTTTCTGGAATGAATTTTTTTATTTTATTTTTTTAGTAACCTAAATATTTGTTTCTACTTTTTCAAATATTTTTGGCGTAACCTGTAAGTGCTCGAAAAGTTTTTTAGATTTTAGGTTTTTTTTTTTTTTTTAATTATCAGTGTATCAGATTTAAGGAAGTACTTATTTATTTTATTATTAATAATAACCGATGTCTGTAAAAATCAAAAACATGATGAATAGCAGGTATTAACAAAAAGGAGAAATAATAAATTCTAATAAGTAAAATTATTGATAATATCTTTTAAACTTGTGAAATATATATTTATATAATAGGATAAAGTAATGGAGAAAACCAGGAGCGGAAGCAAGGAACAGGAGAGGTAGAGAAATAATAAATTATCAGTTTTATTTATAAAGTACCAGTTTATCAGTTAAGTTTTTTATCTCGTAAAATTTCAATCCAGGAAAGGCATTCAACATTTAATATTGGGCTGCTTACAATCCTATGCTTATAACATTTAGAATGTTAAAATGTATTATAAATACCCCCAATATAGGTTATAGATTCCGTAAATCAGTGATCTAATTTCCCTTATAAAATCGGTATCCATCCATCCGGCGTGGTATTGTGGGCAATCGATACCATACGTTCTGCTCCATAAGTTGTATAGATCAATAAAAAAATTGTTATTAAACCTTAAATGTTTATAGTGATTCCTTAAGAAATCTAGGGGTTTTAATTAAAGGTTAAATGAATAAATAATATGTTGTAAGAAAATGAAGGGAGAAAGTGGATGAGGAAGGTGTTTATTAAAACCGGGGCCATTTGTGTCCGAGCGGCTTGAAATAATAACTTAACTTGGCCCGTGATTGCTGCGGCGCCGGTTCGAATCTGGCCGGGGTGTCGATTTTTCTTTCTGGTGGCGGTCCCACGAAATAAAAACGTGACCTACCATCGTTGGAATAGGGTGGTAGTACTCAGTCGATAACTCTCCGTACGTCAAAAATGCCCAGGAAGGGTCATTAGGTTATAAAATCGTTTTTAAGATAGGATTCCTTACCAGTCCTTAATAACTTAATTTTGGTCTTCTATATTACCTAATTTTGGTGCTAGGTTATTTATATTCCCTATAATGCTATATATTTTAATTGGCAGATTCATGGGTGCTATTCAATTTCGGTTATTTTTCTTTGAAAACTCAAGCAAATATTCACACCACAATTTATTAGTGATTTCGTCATGATTTGTATTAAAATTTATATCTATGAATTTTTTAATTATATAAATGTTATTCACAGTGTGTTGGAACAAATAACGAACTGTGGATAATTCTTGAAAGACGTCATAGTGATAAAAATAAATAGACGCGATGAAGTAGACACGTCATTGAATTGAAGGACGGTACATGAAGTAGGCTTCGTTTGGAGTGAATATAACAGAAACGAAATGAATTGCACCACTTGCTCTCCCTTAGTAAGAAAGGGGCGTCTCTTCATTAAAAATAATTATGCCTTATTTTATCTTATTTTTAATTTATAAAAGACGACTATCTTTTTTATTTTTTAATTGATTTTTGCTACTCGTGGACTTGAATTTTTAATCAAACCCATCAGAAAATAATCATAGATGTCAAAATCTGTGGTGATTTCTTAAGATTTTTTCCTCGTTTATATTTTTCCGATAGTAGGAAATAACTTAGTATTAAAAGCACTGTGAATTTATTGCCTTTTCCCGAGGTGAAGGTAATAAATTCAAGTAATTGTAATTGAATTATAAATTATAATCAGTACAAACAATTTACTATTTTTTTCTTTTGTACTCTTTACTTGTTTTTTTCTGACCTTTAAATTGTTATGCTTTAAATGATCACGTGACTATTAATTTGTACATTTTTCTAAAATGTTTATTAGTTATTACGATATTCATTATTTTAGAGCAGATATCTATTGTTGATTTTTTTTTTCCTTATCTGTTTAAAATTATTCAACTTAAGATTGAATCGTTGAATTCAAATAAGTTTGTATTTCTGAGCGATTTTAGTTTTAAAATTCGTGTCAAGATTGGGTATCTCTGTTTTATCCAACTCCAGCCGTTTATTTTAATTAATTAATTAATGATTTTTTTTTTATTTTTGAAACCAATGAATTCCAGTGTAAAAGTATTGATTATCGGAAAAGGAAAAGTTAATTCATGATTTGGTTTTTTTTTGTGCAGTGTTTGAATTTTTCGTCTTAATATTTTCTTTAATCTATTAGTAACGTGAGCAAATTTGTAAATTTTTAGTTTTGAATTGTTCCTGAAATAATCGTAAGTTATGACATACATTGTAAACTGAAAAATGAAAGATAAAGTAATAATGGCATTGTGTTGTATAGAAAAAAAAAGTTATGAGGAAATTGGATTTAATTATAGAATTAATATTTTTCTGTGATTAAATGGATTGTAAATAAAACGTATTTGAGAGCTTGCTAGTAAAAACCCCACCAATTAAAAATATTGCAAAATGCGTTGGAGGGACACATTGTGTAAAATATGTTTTTTTTGTTTTATTGCATTCCGTAAAATTCTGATAAAGCTTTGCTCTCCACACCCAGAGGACAAGATTTAGAATCATTTACTTACTTCTGATAACATTCTAGATGCCTACAGAGTATCTAGAAAAAAAAATAGATTTTTTTTTTCTCATTTTCCACAATTTTCTTGAAATATTGATTTTCTATTAGTGGGGTGTTGTTAAATCCCGTTATCGTTCTTAAATGGTTCCATTTGTACTTGAATTAAAAGGTTATTTATTCCATGATAGATCAGATCTAAAAAATAAATTAAAGATGTTTATTTAATTTTTATATATACCGCTTCATTTCTCCAATAGTTGTACATCTGACAAATATAAAGGTTTGATTTATTTTGTATTAGCTAGATGTTCTATTAAATCAAATCGGCGTTATTTTAAAATAAAGTTTGGAATGGACTAAGATTACGAAAGATTTCCTCCATACGTTTTCATGTCTTGATGGAATTTAATCGTCATGTCGGATTTTACTTAGATTGTCTTCGTCCTGAAAATATTTCTCTAATTTCTGAATAATTTTTTAATCTAATCTTTATGGTTTATGTAACTGGAATGGACAATTGCAAACAAGGAAGAATGCTTATTCTGTAGGATGTTAGTTCTTTGTTGCTCAGGTATATTCATCTTCAAAGGCGTAATTTAATTCTTTCTTTAATAAAAGAAACTAATAATACTATTGGAAGAAGATAGTTGGCCGTTGAAGTAGAATGGAGGAAGATAGTCCGAGTGGTCAATAAAGCTATCAAAATAGTAAATATCATTTTTTAATTGTTAACCTTAAGGTTAAATAATTTCCAGAGTATTTCGAGTTTAATATAAATTCCTTCTTACTATTAACGATTTGTGTTGATTTTCTATTACCGTTATTTTTATTGTATTACGTTGGATGAGATAGACGTAACCGATAAATTTTTAGCCAGGGATCCCCGAACGGAAGAATCCTCCCAGAGGTGGAGCATTGTAAATTCCCGACGGGTACCAAATTGGGTTAGGGAGGCAATTTGTTGGCCCGCTGGCTGGGGAGGGGGCGCTGAGGTGAATTTTAAAATCCTTTAAGAGATGGAGGGGGGATCCCCTTTGATATCACACTGAATCACCAAACAGTCTCATTAGTCAGTTATGAGCTATTAGTCTTGATCCCTAGCCTTTTCGTTTTTCTTTTGTTTAGGTGCAACTATCAGATTCTGATTTTTTTATTTATAGTACCTTCCTCTATAATTTTTCCAAAACTGAATTTCATTCCCAAATTTCTACTATTTAATGAGGATGTGTGATTCTTGCGTTCCCGACGTTATAGTTTACAGCTTCAAAATCTCTCTATAGTAAACCATAAGAAAAATTGCAATGTTCTGTTTACAGATAGGCCTCTCCTTTACATGAATTATTACAGCTTATATTACATTTGTATTTGTCGGTATTTCTTAATTTCTTTAAGTTTTAACTTTCATGATCTTCATTTCATTTCTGTATTGTTTTTCTATAAGATTTTTCCAGTCCTGTGTAAAAAAAAAAAAATACAGACGTTAAGGTGAGAGGGAGGGGAGTTGGTTTAATGAAAGGTCAAATATCCATTTTGTTGGTTTGGGCCAGTAACTTCTAGCACCCAACCACTGAGGGAATAAAAATATAAGTCTACTCGAACTCTGTTAACCTTCTCGACTCGTATCCTATAAAATTTATTTTAAATATAAACAAACCACATTCGTAAAGTAAATAATTAATTTGTCGTAGTAAACGGTATATAAATTGAAGTTGGGTTAGCGCCGCCTACGTGTCATAAGCTTGGTTGAATTAGAAGGAATTGTTAGTTTTTTTTTCTCTCCTCTAAACCTTAGCATTTCCCTGCTTATCTCCCATCGTTTTTCTACATTTAGCCTTGTTTGTTAGTAATTGAAGCGTTGCATAATGTATAATACTCATTGCTGCTTTGTGGAGGTTGAACAGCAACATGCAGTCAGCAACCTCGGGTTGCGAGATTTCTTATTGTCCCTAATTGCCTAGGTCTTAAGTCATTATATTTTATATGTAACTGTTAGAGTCAAGACTACAATTACTCAAGTTAATATAGTTATTCATTTTCGAGTCCATATTGTTTTTTTGGGATCGATCGGGGAAGTTTTTTTGAAGCACGTTTTAAGTAATCCAAGAAGTAAAAATATTAAATACAGGTAAGAATTTATTTAAAATTTTATTCCATCTAATTTTTAGTGGAAGAAGATGATTAACCGTATGAAGTAGATTGTAGGAACATAGTCTGGGTGGTGTTCAGTAATTGTACAAAGTAGTAAAAAAACTTTAATGTTAACCAACGTTTCGCCTCAATTTGCAAGGCTTCGTTGGACAATTTTGTGTTTTATTTTAACTAGTAATTATAAGAATAAAAATTCTCTGACTTCTCAAACAGAAAATTATTTATTTTTATTTATTATAAAATTAACGGTGTACGACGTCATAATCTCACAAGCGGAGATCATAACACAAATAAGGCCATCGAATAGTTTAAACATACTCAGAATATAACTTAATTGGAGTAATAGAAAAAAAAACCGCTTAATTGATAATATTTATTTACTTACTTCTGTTATAGTCCGGACAAATATAGAGGAGGTTGGCCTGGTCATTGAATAAAATATTAGTACTAGATAAGAAAAACAAGTAAAAAAATGAAAACTGAGAAGAAAAATAAAGAATAATAAATAAAAAATCTTATACAAAAAAAAAAAGAAAATGAAATACTAGCTAAAGTATAACTTACTACGAAAGAGAACTTGTAGATTTCGAAGTTATAAAGCCAATAAAATAATTCTATTTAAAATATAACTTATTAAAAATAATATCCATAACCATTTCTTTAGGTGAAAATTAAGGAACATAAAAAAAATGAACTGTTAATAAATTACTGACAATAAACGTAATTTTTAACGACAAGAAAATTACAAAAAAACTTAACATTTTTTGATGGTTCAAAAGCTAATAAACATTGTGAATTTTTTTAATTATTTCATTAGTTAATTACTATTGAATTAAAATATATAAAATGTAAAAAAAAAAAAAAAAAAAAAAAAACTCGGAAATAAATACAAAAGTGAGCCAATGGTTCTATTAAAAAATACATCATTTAATTTATTGCTCCCTCAACCGCCAAATGGTCATATGTATTTTTAAAAATATTTTTCTCTCAGTAAATTGAAAGTTTGGCAAATTAAAATGCTATGATCTAAATCGTCAGGTTCGTTTTAAAGTACAGAGCTTACTGGAATAACTGGAATCAAATTGAAATTTATTTCTGTGCAAGTAAATACATTTATTAATGAAATTTCAAATCTATTGCAAATAACTCAAATTATGCAGTTCATATACACTTAAAGCCTAAACTGCAGAACACACTTTAGACAATTATGTACTTTTAAAACTGCATTCCTCTTAACACTAAACGAACTAATATTATCTTTAACGGGCTGACTGACATTGCGGTTATCAAAAGAAGTTGTACCTGTTGGAGTAGAAAATAGATTTTAGATTGAGTTTAGTTTTTTCCGTATTTCCCAATTACTTTGTCTCCATTGTTAAAGTTTTCATTGGATAGTTTTTATTCATTCACAATAGTAGTGAAACTGTATGTGATTTCTGTTCCTCACAAGTCAGAATGGTAGAAAATAAAGAAAAATAATGTATTTTATCCAAACCTTGACAACTTTTATTTTGATCTGTAACTCTACAAATGTTTAATTTATCAAATATAATTAAAGACTCCTTATAGTTCCTATAGTTTAATACTGAAGGGTCACGTTGCAATATTGCTGTAAAGACTTGTGATGATATACTGGTTAATAATATCTTATTATATAATAATAAGACGTGTTTTATGGCATTCGTAGTATATTCGAATACCGGCTTTTGAAATACAGGTACGGGGCATGGAATGCCAGCGTTATCAGCCTTTATCAGTAACGACTGTGTCCCCTTAAAGCTGTTAAAGTTATCTAAAAATGTTTTGCTCGTTGTATCACATTCATTTATGTCTTCATTATTTTTTACATGTTTAATTACTTGTAATAGCTTAACTTTTGTTATAAATATAAACTATATAAAAGAAAAAAAATACTGTTTTTATTTATTAACTTTATTCAGACGATATAATTTTTTACATTCTGATATTGTAGTATTATTTGTATTAATATGGAATTCATAACTTTTTACTTTATTTAATATTACCTAATAAATTACTTTGTTCCTGTTACTGTATATAATATTTTTTTATGTTCTTTTGCACTTTTAGTACTGTTTATTAATTTTTATTTTTTTTTATTTTCAGGTAAGTAATTATCTCTTTTTGTCATAGAGGATTTATTTTAAAAGCGGTGGTGAGTTTATTTCATCTTTAATTTTTCATTTTTATATTTTTTTGACAGAACATTAACTACAAACGAAGAAAATAGCAACAAAATATTTTCTAGAATTTTAAAGACTTTAAAATATATCATATTATTCAATTGGATTTGTATTATGAATAAAATATATGTTGTTTATTTTATTTTTTTTAATTGTGCTCTTCGTAAATATTATTTACAATGTACGAAAAGCATTTTTTCATCGAATTCAAGTTTGTTTTTTTTTGTTCTTTTTCAACTTTTATTTACGATACGAGACATTTACGAAGGAGCTGGACTGGAATGTGGACCTCTTAAATTTCAATTTTAACGAAGAGATATCATTGCAATGACCTTAACCTTGATGCCTTCATGACATTGTTTTTTTTTTTTATCTCATAACTTTGTAAAAAAATATTTACAGTTGTGAATAAAATAAATAAAGTAAAAAAATAAAAATATTAATCATTTTATTTTTTTTTTTATTGCAAATTCTCTATTTTTCTATTTCAATTTTAGTTGAATAAGTTTATGCTCTTTTTGTTGCTTCTCGGCTTTTTGCGGTTATTATAGTGTTATCTAGTAGTCGAATGACGTAGTTATCTAGTAGATATACAGTGGTTATATCCTCGATAAATTTTAATGCAATGACGATAACTTTTATGAAAATACAATTAGTAAAGTCGAAACTTATCCATATCCAGCGTAACGTTTTACAAATTAAATGCTACCCTCAGAAAATAGATTTTAAGCCCACTCAGGTTCAATTTTAGTACTATTAAAATGTTATCAGCTTCCCCTAATAACCTTATAAATATGACCAAGGCCTGAAATAAATCAAGTTATGTTTAAATTCGCCAACAATAAGTCTATGATTAAATATTAACTTCCCCAATTATGGGGTCATAATAGAATTGAGGTTTAATGTTGGTAACATATATATATTTTTAAATTTTTTGCAATAATTTGAAATTTAAAGTTATAATATTGGTCCATTATAAGCATGTGCATTCTTCAACAAATTATTTTCATTCCTTTAAACATAACAATCAACTATTTCATTAACTAACTTAAAATAAAATTAGTTAATTAATTTTGTATTTCTCTTACTTTCTACTTCATATTACCTTTTATATATATTCATTTCATCTATTTATATGACCATTACTTATCTTTATAATGGTAATGAAAGGCTTAAATAATTAATTAATTTTTACGGGATGATATAAAAGTTCTGAAAAAAATGCTTTTTTGTTAATGAAGTCCAAAAACCAATAGTAACTTAATATCTGGTGCTAGTCAATACCTAAAATTTCTGAGCTGCTAGTAGTTGGTTCTTAGAAAAACTTTCATAAGTACTCTAATTTTAAAACAATTTTATATCGGCAATTTTTCCTATTTGACGCGTCCTAAAGCGTAAATCGCAATAACTTAATTGTTTAACAATTTTTTGCTATTAGCATTCAAACAGTTCAATGCAATAAAATCAATATCCGTGATAAAAGAAAATGAATGCATGAGAATCCCATGTCCTACGTCATCATAATTCTGGATATATACCATAATGACAGGCGGCATTTCAAAGTGCTGACGGCAAAATCGTAAAATGACGGCCGTTCGACGATACACAAATAGTATAATGACATGCCCAACCCGATCTTGACGTTTGTTCGATTTTGTGCTTGTGTATACAATATCAAGCAGATTGTCTTACCTGCCATCGTTAATAAAACAACTATAATTCTTAAAACAATTAATATAAACACTTGTACTTTTTGGGATATGCTTAGCTAATTTCTGGTACATCAAAAATAAAGACAAAAACAGTGAAGGGAGAAACATTCCTAACACAAATACTACTATTAATTATGACACAATATTAATTAATTACAACTATTACCTCAAAGTATATTTGACTTCTCAATCAATCTCTACGATACATCAGTATCGAATAATACCACACATGGGATTATGTACATCCACTTACAATATTACTCTAAAATAACTCGCGAAATATTTCATGTCCCACTTACTATTGTTTTGTTTTTCTATTCTGGACATTCGCTGAGTGTCATCAATGTGAAGACATGTGAGTTTACAAATAGGAGAAGGGACATAAATTATTTAAGTATATAAATGACTCCTACTTTTCGCACTTTTATAATGAAGTTTTATGTTTATTTATTTATTTTTATGTATCTATGTAGATTAAAGAAGTATTTAAATAAATACCGCGTGGTATGTGAGACTTCTCTCGCTTCCTTCGATCTTCCTATCACCGGGTCAAGATACAAGTGTTGAGGTAGTGAATGGACACAACAAGAAGGAGGTCGGTGGAAAAGTCTAGAAGAAGTTTGTAGCATAAGCTTTGAGGCGAGTTATGAAAGAGAAGTGTGTAAAAAGTTTGTTCCGAGGGGCCCCCAATTATTCGGCAATCAATCAAACTCCTCCCCTCTCCCCCCTCCCTCTCTCCCATTCATCCCTCCTAATCCCTAACCTGTCCTCCTCTTCTTTATTTACTCTATTTCTTTTGTCTTCAGTTTCTTTTCTTTTTGTTTGCGTGCCTCTCTACACCTCCATGACTGCTTTACTGTGCCCTGCAATCGAACTACCCAATATCCTGATGGTCTATTTTAAATTATCTAAAATTTCTTAGTACATAAAGATCTGTATAGTAAAATTATGAAATAGTTCTATTGTAAGTTATTAATGATAATAATATATAAATAATATTGGTATATTTTGGTTAAGGTATTGACGTAAAATAGATTGTTTTTAGGGGGAGGGGGGCGGAGGATGAATTAAAACTTACCTTGACCCAATTAAGTACCTCAATCAAAATTATTTATTATTATTATTTATACAATAATTTAGTAATTTTGTGATAGTAAAAATTATTTTTTTTTAACTATTTAATTTATGATGTTTGAAACTGATTAACATGCTCTTACACTGATTAGCAAAGTATGGTTAGGCTGGTGGTTAATATTGACTAATTAATGAATTCTCACATTCTTTATTTCTTCTACTCTGTAAAGAACCGGAAAAAATAAAGATAAGGTTGTTGGACGTGCTGAAATTTAGGAGGGGGGAGGAGGCAAAATGATGTGTGAACCTGACATCGCCGAAACCCATAAATATGAAATGGATCTCTTCTTGACACAGGGTGCTTCGATACAGTACAGAATGTACTAATTTTAGAGAAAATATAAAAACAATAATATTTGGTGTTTTGAACATTATCGTATACTGTTCGTTTGGCGTTTCAGTTTTTTATGCCAAATAAAACTTGTATAACTACCGCTTATGTTTGAGGCGTTTATTAAAAAACAAAACTACTAATATGATTTAAACTAAATGATTATCAGTTTTTCTAAGAAATACTAATATAAAATAACGACCCGGAAGTATACTTTTATTTTTTATTTTTACTACATTGTTATTTGTTATAACAAGCAATTACATTGCTTATCCAATTAGATGTGCAGAATTTATATATATTGTTTTTTTTTATTTTGTAGTATTATATTCTGTCAAATATTAATAAACTAAATGTTGTCTTTTGAATAGGATAATTTTTCTTATTAAGTCGAAATATCGTAATAAATATGTTTTGTAACAAGTAATTGTTGCATATTTTCTGTCTTTAACATCCAGATAACACCTGAGTTCACTAGCATTATGGCAAACATTTTCTACCAAAAATATATTATAGTTAATAGGGTTAAATTTATCTAAAATTAAAAGTTTTATAGCCGTCAAAACGTTTTTAAATAATTGGATGTGAGTTGTAAATATATATTTAAGATTGTCCTTGAGGATGTGCGAGTTGGCTGAAACGTTGGGCTGTTGATTATATGATAAAGAGTGTAAAAACTTGACATGGGTACCAATTGTTTTATTAAAAAAATTAATACCAGCCTCAAGAAATTGAAAAGATTATGTTTAAAATAATAGGATAATTTTTTCATATTAAGTCGAAATATCATAATAAAAATGTAACTAGTAAGTAGTGCATATTTTTTTTCTTTAACATATGAGTTCACCAAAATTAGGGCAAACATTTCCTACCAAAAAAAAAGTATATTCCTGGTGAATTGTGGTGAGATCTCTAAAAATGCAGGATCGTAACGATAAATTCATATCGACAAATAAGTGGTTGCTGATAAGAGCTATTATCTTATCACTTATCCAGATTTCAAAATGCTCCAATTTGTTTCAGAATCTTCTCGGAATAAATTAGGAGAGCTAATTTGTTTCAAATGTTGCTTTCAATTATATTTTAAGAAAATTTGGCTTTAATTATAAAAAGATAATAGTAAGAAATAAATTTTGTTCAATAATTGCTGGTAGAATGTTATTTTTTTAATTCAAATTTATAAAATCATCTCGGAAGGTTTAGCAAGATTTACCTATTTACGTGTCCTTACTCCTGACGTCACTAAAGATCCCTCTCCTAATCTCGACAATTTTTGGAATTTAGATTTGGTTTTCGCTGTGTCATCATAGTTGTATGGTTTATGTTTTGAGGATATAGTTAATTTTCTAACACACTCAAGTTCTATTCCAGCTCGCTTACTCTAGAATTTCCAGTGGAATAGAGTAAACTTAGTTACAAATATATTTGTAAGTCGGATTTTTAGATGAATTGATACCGGTCAGGTCCCTTTTTTGCTCTAAAGCGTCCTGATGATAAAAATCTCGGAAAACTAAATGTTTCTTATTGATTGTATGCTAAAAATCAAAACACCTTCTGTTGGTGACATGAGTTCGTAAAACATTAGACACGTTGTTAAGAGTTTCTGCCAGTGGGTCCTTCAGGAGCCGAGAAAAAAAAATATTTTTCGTAGTTTCATTTGATAAATTAAAAAACGCTCCCAGTAAAGGAGACCCAATTATTATTATTATTTTTTATAAATAATTCAGATTCGTTTTTAACGTCTTTTACTTATTTAGTTTAAACATTTAATATTAATTATCGTAGAAATCTGAAGTTATGGATTTTTTTTTTTTTTTGTGTTAATGTGAACTCCTCAGGATGTTATTTGAACCTCAGGATGTTATTGAATTTATGTAAGAAATATAATATTCGGCTTATGCTACCCATAGTACCTTTTAGATTCCAAGCCTTTAGTTAGAGAGAAATTTTAGTTAAAAAAAGAAAAGAACGTGTAAGACCATGTAAATTTACAAGGACCTTAACCACTCTCAAATTTCGTGTAGATGAATGGAGTGAGGTTGAAGTTAGTGTCATTTTTGTGATTTGTTTTTTAAGACGTCTAGTTTAAGAAAAAAAAAAATCATTTTTCTACTAATACAAAAATTAGTATTATAAAGTTACTTGAAATGCGAAAAACAAATGTCCATTTTAATAAATAAAAAAAAAAAAAAAAAAATGTTACTCCACTTCCTAGGGCAGCCGGGATTTTATATGTATGTCAGATTCGTTATGAGCATCCTTGTACAAATACAAATCTTACTAGAAATAAATAAAAACATTTCTCCAATATATATTTTTTCTAAGCTGGCTAGATAAAAAATGTTTCCTGATTTAATATGACAAGTCCAAAATGTCAGTGATATTTTCACGTTTTATTTAATATTTTCCAATTTTATTCGAGAAATTCCATGTTTCTTCCTTTTTCATGTATTTACATGTAAAACCAATGCAATTAACTTGTTAATTTTAACGTTACTTTATTATTTAAGAAACTAATAATTTTATATCTATGTAAATATATAGATATTTATGAGGATACACTACACTACGTTATGTTCAAATTTATTTATGTTCCTGTCGCGCCATAATTTCTCTTGGCATGAAATAGTCATGACGAACATTACGGACGTGCAGTGTAAGAAATAAAGCTTATGTTATATGGTGAAGTTGCTGTGTCGTAGCATGATGTTCCACGGATGCTAAACGTGGCCTCTTACACTAAGGGAAGTGCCTCAAGGTTTTTTGGCTCAGTAATGAACGGAAAAGTTTAATAAACACAGGACCGATGGGTAAACGTCCGAAAGATAGACAGACTGAAACGAAGATAGGAGTATTGCTTTAAGACTGATTTAGTATCTTTAGGTTTGGAGAGGCATCACTGGGAATCTAGATAACGATTGATGGTATCGGCTTCGAACCTACGGTTTAGCTATGCGTTTATTATTACTAAGCCTCTAAACTATATTCAAAATCATATAACAATACTCCCTTCTAACCTTATAATTACTATTATATATTATATATTTACATTTTTCTCCTCGAAGCTAGTTTACACTGGCGTGGTAACTCCTTCAGGATAAATGTTAAGGGATATCTATGATTGAACACGTCTCTACTTTTTTGGTTTATATCCCTTTTTCCAACTTTTAACTTTCCTAATTTTACCTAGCTCTTATATTTAGCTGGTAGGCTTGTTGTATATTACACAGGAAATTTTAAGTTTACTTTGCTTATCTACGGACGAAGAGATTAGAAAAATCTGTTTTTCATTAATACTTACTTTTTCCTATGGCTAGAATCTACTCTTAAGAAACGTCTCATGAAATTGTAGAATTTCTTGTTAAATGATTCTTTGTTTCTCTATGAAGTTGTTTATTGTGTGTTCTTTTGTCGATCATTATAATTTCTACTTACCTATATTATTATATAATATGAACTTAATTAAAAAATCGAATAATAATGTAGAATTACTATGCAGTTACTGAACATTTTTCTTCATATGGCTCGTCATATTCTTGTAACCAGCTTTTGAATTGTATTTTATTTTTTTATCTTAAATATTTTCCCATGCCTCACCCTTAGATACAAACTATTTTTTTCTTAGGATAATTTTCAACTCAGTAATGTTTTATCAAAAAGAATTATGATAATTCTTATTTTTTTATACCAAACGTCCATAGGCTTTTTGGAAAGAGGGATAACATGCGACAGTTTCATTCTGAGTGGGCGTTTAATTTTTAAAAAGTGACTTTTCTAAAAGGGATCTGGTTCTTCCGATTTCTGTTCTACATGATGCTTCAAAGAATTTAGTTAAATCAAAAAATTTAGAAAAAAAAAAAATGGTTTTGGATACAGGAAAATCTTTAAAACGGTAATTACGTTTTGGGCTTTTACCCTGTCTTCTGGATCGCACTACAATACTATTAGTGGTTAATTTAATTAATTTATAAATTTAAATATATTAGAATAATAAAAATGTTAATAATTTATATTAGTATATTTAATTTGTAATTAATTACTATTTTAATATATTGTTATGTATAATTGTAAATAATAAACCACTAATAAATTGAATTGTATTGTGATCCTGAAAATGTGGCGCAAACTTTTGATTTCGTGATGTTTGGGTTTTGAATTAGAAAAAAAAAATGGATGAGTAGATTTCACTCGGAATTAAAGAAATATTTTTAAATTGTAAGGGATGTTATATAAATACTTTTTTTTTAGAAAATGAAAGGATGTGTATATATATAATCCAAAAAACATAATTAAGAACATATTTTTATCGTTTTTCATACGAATATGGAGTTGGCCATAAATTGATTTAACAATGTATAATTATACTAGTAGATTGTTAATTTTTTATTAATTATATAAATTATAATCAATAAAATAATAATTATGAATAATATAAAATATCTCATTGAGTTTCAATGAGAAGTGTTGATACACCTCGGCCATTTTATCTAGCTAGAATAATTTTGTGTATCTACGTAGAAGACTTGTTCAGTTCTGTCATAGCAGTTGACGGCGATTAAAATTTCTGACGGTTCAAACCTCCATTCAGCGAGTAGATTATTTATTGGTAAAATAAATTATCTTTTATGCATTTATTAACTATTTTCAAGGTCGAGTTTTGCTCAATAGTGGAGTGTATACGTGCACTCATTATGCAGCTGCAGCGTTGGACTACCATTGGGTGTCCTTGTGTTGCATGACATCACGTTGCAATAATAACTGCATCTCGCAGCTTTAGTGCTGTGTTGTCTAATCGAAGAGCATCGCCAGTTTTTCTGTAATAATTGAATATTCCCAACCATTATGATGCCCTTGAAATGATTTCGAAGATCTGCACGATATTCCGTCTTGGTTTAGTTCTTTCCAAGGTGCAAGTTTTGATAGATTGCTGTCTCCTGTTTTTATAGGGGTTTCTTATACTTAAATAGTTTTGGTGTTTGTAATTCCAATTAAACTGTAATAGTGAGTTTTCTTTAATTGAAGGTAAATGAAGATTGATGCTCATCCTAATCCATTCAGGAGTTTAACAGATATCTTGTTTATATGAGCATCTATTTTATAGGTTTGTTGAGCAGTTATAAGGTTTACCACCCCGTCATACCTTACGGGTATATATA